>NC_027752.1:20160082-20210718 GCF_000695525.1 Brassica oleracea var. oleracea
AAGTACAATTTTTAATAAAAGATTGTTGTTGTGTTTTAAATTTTGACCTGCGATTCTGGAACCAGACTTTGATCTGTCGAGGCTCGATGTTGCAGAGAATGGGGCATTCTCGAATGAGTTGCTGTCTACGGAGAGAGCTAGGTTTAGGGCACTCGGCGTAAACTCTCTCGAGAGCTTCGACTTGCTCAGGCGTGTATCTCACGTACTTGCCGGAGTCAAATCCTTTCTCAGGAGAGTCTCTATCGTCCATGGAGTGAGCCATCATGTTTTCAAGTCCAAAATTCACACAACAGAGCTTAAAAGAGAAAGAGAGGGAGAGAGAGGATAAAAATCGAAACCTTTTAAAGGATTGGTTCAAACGGGTAAGCCCTCTGAGTGGAGAGAGCTTTGTATGAAGTTCATGAGAGAATGGTTGGGGAAGAGAGAGAAGAAGATGGAAAGTGGAAAAAAGACCAGAGGGAAGGGAGATATGTAGTAGAGAGAGAGAGAGAGACACTAGTCTCGAGATTCTTTGTAAGAGAGAGAGAGAGAGAGGAAAATGCTGAAAAAGTAAAGTAAAGATTTTCCGAGAAGGAGAGGACAAGCAAGAACACAACAAGACGCACTAAAACGGGGTAAATTGTTTTTTATTTATTGTTAAAAGAAAAAGGTGAAATTTTACAACGCTCGGTAGGTTGAATTGGTTTAAAAGTTAAAACTTTAAAAGCGTTAAACCTATTGAGGGAAAAAAAAACTTCTAATTTTTACTTAAAAGTTTTGATTCTGTTGATCAAAAATCTTTTTTTTTTGTCCCTGTTTATATTTTTGGCTTTTTAAAATGAGTATAGTAACTATCATTAGCAATAAAATTGATATACACTTTGAATGTGGTAATATGCACTAACACTAGTTAGTTGATAATTTTACTAACCGGTGAATGATTTCGCTCTGACCAGGGGTTTGGAGAGGTGAAGATATCATTGGATCAAACGGCATTAAATTATTTTTATATATAACTAGATTTTTATATTGTCATTCTGATTAGGTTTAAACTTATGAGTTTGTCAACAACAAAATTTAGAACAGGAATTATTTTATATACACTGTATTTTTATAACATTAAGTAATATAAAATATAGATTCGACTTTCAGTATAAAAGTCTCTTTCTTTATTTGTGAACATAGTCAATTGATCAATTTTCCTGAAATTTTGTGTCCATTTTTTGGGTTTATTCATTTATATGTATCATTTTCTCGCATTAGTTAAACAATAATTGAATATATACGAGGATATACCGACTGTAAATTAATTTACTGGTAGATATTGAATTCGATAAATGATCCATTAATTATCATTTATTTTATATTTATCTGACATAAAAAAAAGTTTACTACTGTAATTATTTAACCATAAGAAGTGAAGGATTTTAACCGTTTCTAGAAAAATTCTTACACATTTTTATTCAAAAAAAAAAAAATTCTTACACATTACGTCTGTCAAGTGAAAATGGAAGAAGACACTGTTGTTCCATAGAAGAAGAAAATAGTTGGAAGAACACTTAATTCTCCGTATCAATATGTTTCTGTCATCATTATTCCTGATGTTGATTATAATTAAGTAGATGTCGACAAAACAAAGAAGAAGAAGAAAGATTGAAAGTAACTTATAGATGCATTCAGACTAAATAGAAATTAGCATTTAATCAAGAAGTAGGAGTGGAAGGCTAAACACTAATAGATGAGAAAAGCCAACACGCAAGACTTGTCTCTTCAAATACTTAATAATAATAATCCCTCCCTCTAAAATGCTGCTTGGTAATCACTAGAAGCAATAACGAAATTTGTAGCGTTTTCCAATCGCAAAGACGAAAGTGCTGTTGTCAGAAGAAACGGAATTTTTGACGAAATTGGGTAATTTGCTAACTTGGGGAAATAAAGCTCTCATCTTTAAGCTCTGTGCCACTGGCCTACCCAGACATAGCATCAAATTTTCTCTGTCTTCTTGCTCTCTCTTGTCCTAAGATGATGTATGTATGTACCATTTGTATGTGCATGTACATCATTTCCACAATGATGCTTGTACATTTCATCTATACGGTTTTTGATGATGCATGAGAAGTACGTGGTGTCACTACGCGCGTGAGAAGCGTGAAATTTCTTAAATTAACGTTATAAGCATGAAATTACTTTGGTATATTGAATTGTATATAATTATCCACGTTTAACCGTAATAATTTTTGTGCTAATATAGATTAATATTTTGATAAAGTTTTATTTTTTACATTTATATTTTGGTCTTGGACCTAAAAATATAGTTTGTTTAAATTACTCATTTGTGCACATATTTTTTCAATTCGAATCACAATTACTTTTGATTCTAGTTAAACTAAATTTGATTTTATTTATTTCATTAGTTCAGCTTTTATCTTAAATATATATATATATTTCTGTAAATTCTTTCGTATAATTTGATATTTGTAGATTTGTAAAATTTTAAAAATTCATAGTTAAAAGTTTAACAAAAAGAAATTATGTAAAATTGAATAAGCATCGCAATTGTATCAATTATAAAATATTTTTAGTTCATCAATGATATTTTAGTATATGTTATTTAAATTATCTTTTGAAAAAATTTAAGAAAATGAAAATGACTGACATAAATAAAATATTTTTATTAATTAATATATATTATGTTCTTTAATATTATGTTTTAAAGAGAGGTTATCTTTTTTAACATCAAAACTGTTTTTTGTGTGAACTTATTTTTTTATGAAATCACATTATAAATATCTTTTCATATAATACCTTGTCTTTCCTTTTTGTAAATAGTTTTTTCATTTTTAATATATGAACATTTCCTTTTTATTATATATGTTATTTAGAAAAAAATAAAAAGGACACTGAAATTTAAAATGTAAATTGGAATAAACTATTTTTGTTTTTGTAAATATTATTTTCGTTTTTATTATATGAATATTTCTTTTTTATTATATATGTTATTTAACCAAATATAAAAAGGAAACTAAAATTTAAATGGAATAAATTATTAAATATTTTTAATAATGGTAATTTGAAATAATAGCTTAATTCATTAAGGGTACCTCTGTAAATAGTCATTGTAAGAATTAACGTGAACGCAACACGTAAGAAACTGACTTCTCAAATAATATTATAGAGATTTGCTATATGCTAAATTTATATTCAATTTCGTAAAATTTACTGTTAAAAGAATTACTGCTAGTTATAATTAGATGAGAATCCATAATTTGTGCAGACTAATATTTATATATATATATAAATAATAATTTTAATTTAGTGTTTTTAAAATTTAAATTATTAAATAAGTTACAAAATTTAAATTTATATTAGAAATTATTTAATTTCACTATTCATATTGACAATTAATGTATTAATTATTTCTAGCTTTGTTTCATCTTTTTATTATTGGTTATATATTTTAGATTAAAATTTAACAACCAGATTATTATTGCACAATTTCAATTTAAAATCGACAGCTTCTTAAATATTAACAACACAACAATAAGCATTTATTACAATTTTTGTAATTGTGAATTGAAAAAGTTCGAGTAGTATTGAAAGCGTTTGAAAAAGTCACAGCTTCTTAAACTTTAACAACACAGCAATAACCATTAATTATCATATGTTATCAATAGTTTATATCTTAAAAACTATGACACAAAAGAATTACAAAACATTATCTATATAGCTTCAAACACAAATAAGCCGAACATACATAATATATAACAGATGATGATTCAGTGTAAAATCACGAAAATGTGATAAATTATAATATCGTGACATTTTAAAATCATGGACAATAACAAATCATTAGTTAAGTCATTAAATTATACATTAAAAGTAATAATTCAGACTAAACTCATTTTTATGCATATGGTTGCTCATCCACCAATGTCTCCGGCTGCGTAAGAAAGTTAGCTCTCACACCTTACGAGATCATACAACACGCACGAAAAAAGCTAAACATGATACATCCATCAACATATGCGACCAAACACCAAATGTCTCGTTACTAAATATTTCTTGCTATCTTGGCGAAAACGACATCATCAATTTCATGTTGTTTGTCTATTTAAAACGGGGGAATAATGTCGAGAATATACATGTAAATAATTAATCGATAAATAAATATGTATTAACTTGTATGTTTTGGTTAACAAAAAAAAAAAAAGAAAAACTTGTATGTTTTACTTTTACCTATTATTTTATGGTGCCAAAAAAGTGCGATTATATACTGATTAAAATACTACCAATGAATTAATGTTAAAACATTGTAACTAAAGAAATTAGAAACTACGAGAAGGGAAAAAGAAGCAAACTGACGAAGTGAGAAACGAGTTGTATTTATCTGAATAATAATAAGCAAGGCGATAAAACTAATTTCTATAAGCAAATATTAAAACTATATATAAACATCTAGATAAAAGGGTATCTTAAAAAAAAAAGAAAACAATAAATACGAAAATGTTGTAAATAATAAAGGG
Source organism: Brassica oleracea var. oleracea (assembly GCF_000695525.1). NCBI lineage: Eukaryota > Viridiplantae > Streptophyta > Magnoliopsida > Brassicales > Brassicaceae > Brassica > Brassica oleracea. The sequence continues at coordinate 20,164,585 of NC_027752.1, forward strand.
GTGAAGAAGGTCATGTGAGGTCTCATCATGAGTTCTTACTTTGTGCATGCGCTTCGATTTTCTACATGGCAGTCGCAGATATACACACTTTACCCCATCTTCTGCAATTTAATTTGTATTGAACATCTACAATACTTAGCAATAAAGTTATTCTTAATCAAATAAATTACTAAAAATTATAAACATTCAATGGCGTTAGTAAAAGCTCTTTCTTAATAAAGTCTTCCTAAACAGACTATAATTAACTACTAGCATACTTTACGTACGATGGTATATCTCGCGCCACTAAAAAGCAACATAGGTTGAGGTTCTCTTATTAGAACTCACGACATGTCAAGAACCAAAAGTACTAGACATGATCTTTTGTGTTACCAGTTGAAAAAGAATATTATATCTTACTTTAGTTGAAAAATATTATATCAACTTTAAAATCAATAAACGCAGTCAGAGAAGAACACATTTTGCGTTTGTATTAGTAATATGAAAAAGGGTTTTGGATGATCTTATGATAAGAAGAATATTTGTGAAAGAAGAAAATCGTTATTTATATGAAAGCCAGTTTACAAAAAAAAAAAAAAAAATCGTTATTTTTCAAAATATATTCCCACTTACGAATGTCAAATAAAACCTCTGTGAATGATGATGTTGATCTCAAAGTCAACGATTGCTTTTTCCATTGCATCATAATAATACTTGACCATCTCTATTTTTGTGGTTACGGTAAACGCACAGAAGCACACTGCATAGTTAGTAGCATATTATTGTAGTCTAACTATAAGTTACTATTCACATATATAGTATATGATTCAACAGAGATGGAAAATCTATGGAGTCTTTCTACCTCGCACTCGAAAGTAGGATATTACCACGCTCGTTGTCCCAAAACCAACTTTGTCACTCGTTTTCGTGGATTCTTCGTTAATTACAAAAATTTCTTACAAGAAAACAATATCAGTAGCACTGTTTCTTAACCAAAAACTTCAAGATGACATTGTTTATTTTATTTTCGTCACTCGTGGGCTTTATTTTTAATCACAAGTCAAGGCCCACTTTATCTAATTGTAAATTGCTCCCAAGATCCTCCTATTGATTTCTACAAAGATTTGTATTTCTAACAAAACTTAGGTTCACCCCATAGGGTGAACTTTTAAATTCACCTCTCATTCTAGAACCAATCAAATTGTCACGTAGATAATTAATTAAAAAATATTAAATTTATTTTAAAATAACTAAAAATAATAATGCTAATTTTAACAACGCTGACACCGCCATCTAAACCGTAAACCCGAAATCTTAATTTTTTAACCCTAAACCGTAATTCTAAAACCCAAACTCTATACCCTAAACCCAAATCCTAAACCCTAAAACCAAACTGTATATTCTAAACCCAAATCCTAGACCCTAAACCCAAACCGTATACCCTAAACCTAAATCTTAGACTTAAAACCCAAACCGTAAACCCTAAACCCAAACCCAAACCCTAAACCTAGATGCTATAAGGTTTGGGTTTAGGGTCTAAGATTTGGGTTTATGGTTTGGGTTTAGGGTTTATGGTTTAGGGTTTATTGTTTGGGTTTAGGGTATACAATTTGAGTTTAGGGTATATAATTTGGGTTTAGGGTATAGGATTTGGGTATAGGGTTTAGGGTTTAGGGTTTGGGTTTAGAATTTAAGGTTTAGGGTTTAGAATTTAAAATTTAAGGTTTACAGTTTAAGTAACGGCGTCATCGGCATTAAAATTGGCATTATTCTGTTTTTTTAGTTATTTTTAACTAAGTTTAATATTTTTTAATTAATTATCTACATGGCAATTTGATTGGTCATAGAAAGAGAGGTGAATTTAAAGGTTCACCGGGTGTGAACCTAAGTCTTGTTCTTGTATTTCATAACACTAAAGACACCGATGAGCTGAGAGACCAAACAGAGCCACACCGCTACGTGTATATGTCATTCTCTCAAGACGTACCACCAGGAGCAGCCATGGACTTTTCTTCAACATGATTGCCTTCGTGATGCTCCTCTTCCTTCTTGGCATTGAGAAACCGACCGCCGCATCCTCTAGGTCGTCTTATCGCATGCAAATGACGAGACTCATGCAGATACGGCTGCGAATAGACACTCAAGATTCACCACCCAACTCCAAGGAAACATAACAAAATGCGGAGTATTCATACCTTACGCGACTTGACAACTTTATTCTGGGATTCAAGCTTTGCTCTGGATTGCCTACGTCTCAGTATACCGTGGTATTGCTTTGCGTTGACAAAAACAGGTTCCTCGACTGCATCAGATGGTAAAGGCACACATTGTTGCTGGACTCCCATTAAATGTGCATGTAGCTGAAATGATGTGAAAAATGCTGTTAACATGATCCAAATCAAGAAATCGTTGTAATATACCATATACCCCGGTTTCATAAGGTCGTGGTGGATACGCTTGTGGGTTTGGTGCAAAGATACTTCTGTAGTAAGGATCTGGATATGGGTAGTGTCCAGGTGCCTTCAATGTAATAATGAACAAATCTGTTACTAGTTGTATATTGTGTGAGAATGCAGAGAGTGATATAGTAAATGGTCACAACAAGCAGAGCAGAGTGAAACATTGACCTATGACCACTAAAACTTTTAGGAATTTTTGGGGTTTAAAGCTTTCAGGAATTGATATGCGTAAACATAACCCTTCAAATTGTTAATAACAAAATTTTAATACATGTCTTACTTTCTATAGTCCCCAAAATCTGGGCCGGCCTGCCAAGAAGTAGCCACACTACAACTTGTCAACTAGAAGGTCTAAGGCTATGTTGGCTTCAAATTAGAAGGGAATCGAACATTTCACATATTAACTATTAGATGAAACTCATTAGCAGTTATAAAGAGAGACTTAATAAACATTTATTTATTTTACACAGATAAAAGAGTTTCAAAAAACTAAACTAAACCAAACATAAAGTTCTAATGGGCCTTGGTCACTGAGAGATGTTTTACCATGGAGTGAGGAAGCTGTTCCGAGTAGACTGCAGAGTTTCTTCCTGGAGGAATTGGTGGTTGGATTTGGAATTGAAAATCTTTATGTTCTTGTTTGTCATGAGTTTCTATTTTATCTGGACAAGAATACACCAAACTTAACCAAGAGAGCACTACCAAGAATCAGTGAGAGGCACATGAACATGAGAACTAGGGAGCAAGTTAGTGTTATAATCTATTTTTCAGAAAGCTTAACTTGGAATAAGAGCAGCATAAACATGAAATGAATTAAAGAGAGAGAGGGCAGAACCAGAAAGATCATGGACTGAAGAAGCCATGACTCATGAGCAGCTTTAAATGTCCAAAAACACAACTCTGAAAGTTCCAAAGAAGGAAGAAAACATCAAAACAGTAAGTGCATGGCATGGTAAAGCAACTAATCATGAATCAGAATTATCAAAATCCCACAAATCCATAACCAAGAAAATCATTAAAAAAAAGTACCTACTGCAATTTTCAATGTGTCTCTTCTTCAAAGTCTCCGAGAAGAAAAAGAAAACAAAGAGAAGAAATAATCAACAGAAAAAGGAGCGAGTGTCGTTTTCTTCCCTTCCGCAAGTTATTCCGCAATTTCACACCTCACACTTCAGAGCGTCCTTCTACATCAGTCACAAACATGATGCCGTCTTTCTGCTTCAGGAAGTTGGAAAACAGCAAGGTTTGCAATAGTCGATTCGGACGACGCAATATCGAGCGTACAAGTGGAGAATGAGAGACACGTAGTAGATTACGGGCAGATCTTAATCTTAATGTCTCTGCCCCAAATAGCTCGCTGTCTGATTTAGTCCACGGCTTTCTACGGGTCTACTACCTCTACCAGCTACCCCAATTAAAATATTATTTTCCCATTGTGAGTCATCGAAAGCGAACCGTTTCTCTTTTGTTCGAATTCCAGAGACAAGAAACAAAATCTCGGTTTGGTTTGGTTTCTTCATGCACACACTCGATATATGTACACCAAACCAAATTCGAATTCGAATCGTGTCAGCTTATTTGTGTGTTTAAGACCAAAACAGTCTATAAATCACAACAAAAATTTCAGTATTCCAACAATTGCATGGTTATATAAAAATTATACAAAAAAATTAGGTACATTTTTTCTTGGTTCGACCGGTTCGAATATCTTTGTAATATACTATAAAACGTTTGGTTGGGGTTTATGGCAGCACATGCAAAGCTAAGATAAGATTATTCTTGATGACTCATGTCATCACATAGTTGGTTCTCTGAGAATATCCCGAAGAATATTTCTTCTCAAAGCAACAATTATCAATCATGTTTGAAAACTCAAACCACATCAATTCAACTACGGTATATTATCAAGAAGCTTAAACCAAATCAAAAACAAATCCCAATAAAACAAGTGAAAATAGAAAGCTTAATACACTTCCACGTGCCACTGCTTGTTCTTCCTGAGCTGAGAAAGCTTGGCGTCCCAGCTCTCACCTCTCTCCTCCGCAACTCGTTTAAGCGTATCTTGAATCCCAGGCATCATTCCTTTAAGCCCACAAAAGTAAATATGAGCTCCGTTATCCAGAAGCTTGAAGATCTCATCGCTATACTCTTCAATCTTGTCCTGCACGTACATCTTCCCACCTTTCTTGTTCTTCTCTTCTCTGCTCAACGCCTTGTCGAACCTAAAGTTATCCGGGTGGTCTTTCAAGTACTTGCTGAACTCATCATCGTAGAGAAGGCTGTCGGTGTTGGCCACGCCTAAGAAGAGCCAGGCTAAGCCGCCAAATTTGTAGTTTGGGACGTTTTCCATGAACAGTCGACGTAGGTAGCCTCTGTATGGAGCCACTCCTGTTCCCGTGGCTACCATTATGTGCGTCGCGTTTGGATCGTTCTCTGGTAATAGCATTACTTTCCCGGATGGACCTGTGATTTGAATCTTGTCTCCGGGTTTTGAATCACATAGGAAGTTGCTGCAGACTCCGTTCTTTGAAGGGTCTTCTTTACCAGTCTCGGGGTCGTAGTAAACAGCTCTGCGTACACACAAACTCGCTGTTTTACCGTCAAAGAAGTCTCCATACCTCGTTGATGCAATAGAGTAAAGGCGCACATTGTGTGGAGCTCCTGGTTTCTTCGGGTTCTCACCCTACGACGCGCCAAAAAAATCCAGTTCGTTAATAGATAATTTTGAAGACAATGAGAACCAATGTAATGGCACGAAAGGGAGGTGACTGACTTACGGGAGGGATGACACCGTAACTCTGTCCTTCCCAGTAAGGAAGGTTGCCTTCATGATCGATCACGATATGACAAGTTTCTCCTGGAGCTTTGGGGCCAACGACTCGCTCCACGGAGACAATCTTAGCTGTGTAAGAATCTTTGGGTTTGTACAAGTTCAAAGGAGGATCAGTGGGGTCTTCCAACTCTATAGGAGAGACATTAACCTTGGAGCTACTTGCTTGTTGGACCGACATGCATATTGTTGTGTTCGAGTACCGTTTTGCATCTCTTATGGTACTTGTTTTCTGGGTCAACGCCAAGGAAGATGACCATGGCTTGGTGTTGAAGCTGATGCTATTGTTATGCTGCAGGATGAAAAGCGACACAACACAAGCAAACGAGGGTTTAAGATCAAACTCAGATGAAATGAGAAAAATTAAGCAAACATAATCTCAAGGAATGTGACTGGACACGACTAGGGGAAAGACAATATAGAATCCAAAGATTCTGTGTACAAATACAGGTCATGGGTTAACCTTGTGAGAGCTTTTTGTTTTGTTTTGTGAACACTAGAGAAAATAGGAAGCTGTAAGGAGAGAGAGAAAGGAGGGATCCACCTTGAAGACAGATCTTGTAAGAGAGCGTTCGTTACCGATTGAAACAGAGACAGCAGCAGCCTGTAGTGAAATGAAAGATACATGGGATTAAAACTCTCTCCTGATATGATATGAAATGAAACAACTTTTGTGCTTCGTTTTCCCGACAAAATAAATTCGTTAATGGAGGAGGAAAACAAAAGCAGGTTAAAGATCATAAAACCCCCCAGAACAATTAAATCAAAAGCTTCTCTCGTTTACTCCGCAAACAGACAAGACAAGACAAGACAAGTTTAAGTGCATTAGCTCGGATCAAATCCCTAAAACAAACAGAGGATTCAGAAAACCAAACGTTGACTAAAACTTTCTGACCTGAGAAACAGCAGAGTGAGACATTGTTATGGATCGGAGAGAGGAGGGTGATGATAAGTTTCTTCGGAATCAATAATGGAAGGCGGGGGGCACTAGTATGATGATCCTTTGATCATGGGGGAATAAGGGGTTTATTTATAAATAGAGTAATAAGGCTACACGATCCTTTGAATCTCCTCAAAGGCCAACCCTTCCTCCTTTCCTCTCCCTCTTTTGGACTCCTCCAGGGCTCCAACTGACGCTTATCCTACGTTGCACGGAAGCTTCATCGGACGTCCGCTTCCCGCTTCGGAACCGGAATCGGAATCGGAACCTTGTGGAAGCTTGCGGAATCTCGCTTCCAAAACGTTTCTAAAATATTCTCTTTAAAAACCTGTTGGAAGCTTACGATTCCGTTTTGGAATCATGCTTCCGTTTTAAAAAAAAATGCAATGTATATCAATAAAATATAAAACCATAGTTTTAATCTAGGAAAAATGAAAGCTAGCTACATCAAGTATTGGCCATCACATGGCTAACCATGCCAACTATATTAATGCATGTTTAACTACACGAACTATATGTTACGCATGACCACATCCCCCAAGTTAATGACGTTATGTAATCAACATCATTAAGTTAAATAGAGTAACCGGCGATGGACACGTGGATGTCGGAAACTAAACGCTGTTAATTATCCCGTTAAGACAGATTGTAACCCGACCCGTCTACCCAATATTTCTATAATTCTAATCCGGCCCAAACATAAATAACCCACCCGACCCGATCTGTTTCTTCAACTCTTCCTCTTCTTTTCTCACGAAACCAGACATATGAGAAATTAGGGTTTGGATGCAAATCACTGAGAAAAACTAAGGTTGTGAAATCTTGTGTGGTTACTAAACAAATCAAGGAAGAAGAATAAAGAGAATTCTCGTTGAGATGAGGTAATTGCTTCATATCAAAACTTTATAGTTTCAATTGGTTGTTAATGTCTCAGTTTTTAAGGATTGTGGTGTCGGGTTGTTGTCTGAGTTTTTAAGGATAATAGGGGTTTTGTATGTTAGTTTATTGTGTTTATGCTTGTTTATTGTCAAGTTGTGGTCCTCATGTGGTCTTCTTGTCGGCTTTATGTTTTATATGTATATTAATGGTGCTTTTTTTGGACTTTTAAACACAGTGACGAGGATTTGGTGATGAAAGTAAAATGTTATCACTCTGGAAAATTTGAAAAGAAAGAAGCGATTGTAGATTACGTAGATGGAGAGGTCACAATGTTTGAGGTGGATTATAATTGTGTCTTCACATCCTTGGTGTCAAAGTTGACTGAGAGAAATATCGTTACTGGGAAAGTATGGTTCAAGCTCCCATATGAAAATATTGAAGATAGAAAGCCGTTGTGGGAAAATGTGGAGAAAAACAAGAAGAAACTGGAAACAGCAGGTCGATGGTATAAGGAGGTCGACATATATATTGAAAAGTATGGTATTGAAGAGGCTAGAGAAAATAGTGTACATGAAGAGATGGCCATTGAACCGATTCATGAAGGTGGTGAGCATGGGAGTGATGATGAAGTTGAAGATCCAACATATGGGGTCGAAGCTTCAGATGATGATAGTGTAGATTTTGAGGCAGGTTGGTCTGAAAATTCAGAGTCTGATGATGAGGTTGAGGTAGTTGAGGAGGAGATAGATATTTTAGAAGATGTGGATTATGAAGAACAAATTCCAGATGAAGATGAGGTTTACCCTGCCACTGATGACTCATCTGGTGATGAAGAAGAACAAGCTGAGAGGCTGGTTAAAAGAAATGTGCTTGATGGTGTTTTCAGTCTGAGGCAGCTATTCAGTACTGGAGAGGAGTTTAAGGAGAATGTGATCAGATACATTCTGAAGACAAGGAGAAATGTTGTCTTTGATAGATGGGAGAAGACTAAGCTTGGTGCAAGGTGTGATGAGAAAGATTGCGGGTGGCGCATCTACTGCTCAGTGGAGAATCCAATCGGGAAGTGGATGGTGAAAACCTATGAGGACGAGCATCAGTGTCATCCTGTGGGAAGGTGTAAACAGATCAAGAGTCCTGTGATAGCTGATCTATTTTTAGAAGACATTAGGCGCGATCCAGAAATGAGTGCTCCTGAAATCAAAGATGAAATGAAGAGGAGGTACAACATCATCATCTCACCTCCACAGTCGCAAGTTGCTAGGCGAATGATCTTTGATAAACTCCAAGCTGAAACGAATGAGCAGTTTGCGAGACTTAGAGATTACGAGCATGAAATTAAGAGGTATACTTGTTTTTCATGCTTATCACACCTTTTGTTAATTAATTATATTTTCATTGAGTAAGAATAATTAATTGTATATTATTATTATCTTCAATTAAAACCGAACCAAATTATGTACTATTTCTTTCTTGTTCTTCTTGGTACGGAACAGACCAACCTAATAAAGATGTTTGCTTTCTACATTAATTACGATTCACATTAATAAGAACAACAAGGTGTACGTAGACAAAACATCTTTATTTTTGAGAATCACTTTATTTTTTAGAATCAATTTCAGAAAACTATAGACAACAACAACAACAAAAAAATGAAATCGTCTACTTGGTATCATTATGAATCTGATCACAAGTAACAGACGAATCTTGTAATTTTGGACGAAAATAAATGAGAGCCGAAGCGACCATCAAAGCCACGCCGGTGACTCCACACACGAAGCTCCCCACAACCAGCACGTGATTCATCACGTGACCATCATCCCCCCGGTCTTTTGGTGCCGACGTCACTACTGGAGATTTCACCGCACTAGGCAATATCGAGCCAGACGGCGACGGTGTCGAATTCAGCTCGTTCCAAGAAGGGGGTCCGAAGAAGGACGTCATTTCCGATGATGATTCGCTTGGCTCGTAGTAGTACTCTAGTCCGTGATCCGCCGGTCGTAATTCTCTAGCATCAGCCGTCGTCGTTGATTCTAAGATAATGAATATGATCACGAATGAGATTAGCGGTGGTGGAAACACAGCGGCTCTTTGTGAAGCCATTTTTTTGTGCTTTTGGAGAGAGTTGCAGCAAGGTACAAAGTCCATCCCGTGAAGTGAACGAATGCTGCTATTTATATGATGAGAAAATACTGTAGTACAAAGTATACGCTTCAGAAGAGACGGTGCCGTTTTAAAAAGTAACAATCCCGTGAACAAGCAAACGGCCTATCGTTTGCAAATGTTTTTTATTTATTACAGCAGGTCGTCGACTAAGAACAGTAGTGTCTCTCGACTCTCGTGCTTTTTGTCTGAATTCGGTTTTAAAATAAAATTTCTCGTGAATTTCTTTGTCGGAGATTGGCCCTAAATTTACGGGAATTTTAACGAATTAAAGTACGGAAAGTGTCAGATTATATATTATCAAGAGAGTATTATCGCGATATGTTAAAAGAAAATAGCTACAATGAGTATGGTTTAATACTAAGATTTTGAGAAAACGAAATGGCACCAAGGGTCGTATAGACCAGAAAATAAGCATTTCTAGTTGAGTGGTATCCAAGGTTTCTCTTTCTATAAAGCAAGAAATAAACCTCTCCTTTTGTTTTGTTGAATAAGTCTTTATTCGAAAGGGCAATTAGAGACTCAAAACTTAAAAGATTTTCACGCAAGATGAATGTACTTATGGGTTATATCAGTCTTATAAGCATGGTTTTGAAAACTGGACCGGACCGGCCGGTCGAACCGGTCCGACCGTGACTCGTTGAAGAAGTCGAGTCTGATTCGGTTTGAAACCCATATTTGAACAAAACCGGTAAAACTGGCAAAAAACCGGTAAACCCGGTGACCTGGGTTAACTTCAAAATCCGGTTCTAAAATATTAACATATAATTAATGTATTTCAGTTGTTATTAGAGTTTAATTAGTATTTCAAAATCAATGTTTGACTATCACTATTTAATTAGTTTTAAAATTTTATTTCATAAGAAATGATGTACAAAAATATTTGTAGATCTCATATACTATTCTTATTTTGCCAAATTTATAAAAATTGGAATTTTAATTGTAAGAATAAATAAATACGGTAATCTGAATGGTCAAGCATTTGGTTCTATCGATTTCAGTTTACATAGTATTCACTTTATCGTATACTAGGATCGGCCCGCCCTACGGGAGGGAATTATAATAAAAGTTATTTTATACTAATTATGAAGTATTTAAAAATTATTATAAATTAAAAAATATTATAAACAGACAAATAATAAAAGAATTATGGGATCATAAGAATAAATATTTTTTTGAGTTAAAATGACAGTAACTTTCACTATTCTTTGATAAATAGCATTATATTTTTAATATTTATTTTAGTTTCAAATGTTTAGTTTTATAATATATAGTAATTGGTTTCAAATGTGCACATTACAATATATATATGTTGAAGAAAAAGACATAGAAGAATTATTATAAAAAAAAATTATCTTTTTGACGAACATAAATCTGGTAATATGTTTTGTCCTATAAATTATTCGGATTGTGTAATAAATTTTCTACTATACAACTAACATTAAAACTCATGTAATGCAACTAATGTACATAATTATTTTTTTACATATGTGAATAATTTGAAATCATATGTTTGTAATCAGCTTCTTTCTAAAAGTATTCCCTTAGGAGCGAAAACATGTAAAATTGCTTCAGGTGTTACTCTCTGCTTATTTAGAAAATAAGATAATTTACTTTCTCATCTCAGAAAAGCATGATAGAATCGTAACAGTTTGATATGCTTTTAGAGTTATATATTTTTTTAAAAAATATTCTTTGAGTTTTTTTACTTGATTTAGTAAATAATGTTTAAAAGACTTTAAATTTTAGGAAATCAACAACAATTTTGCATTTTCTCTTTTCAAATCATTGGCAAACTATATTACGTAATTGTTAGAGAAAAAATATCAAACTATTTTGCAGAGATTATGTATTTCACTAATATTTTGAAATTTCATTATTTCATATAGTTTTTTTGGAAAGAAAAGATTATATTTCAAAATCCGTAAAAATTTAATAAATATATATTATTTTTGTATTGACATAGTTTCTTGTTATTTTTTTGTGTATGCCATGCTGGAATTTGTTGTCAATTTTACATTCTTATGATCATTAGTACACAACACAATCATTAAAGGAAACGAAGACGCTCACATCAACATAGAAAATCAGAAGTTATAATTTCCGTAGTACTTTTATGCTTGTATCTTATCGAGGATATCCTCTTCAGATTGGATCCTATATGTGTGGCGATGATGAGATGCGCAAATAAATTTCTTCAGACATATATCTGACCCAAAATCTGATATGAGAAGTGCTGCCATATTTTTTTTAGTTAAGCCATATTTTGCTGATCTCTTGTTTCTTCTTCTTATGTATTGGTTTGTTCTGTACACCTTGAATCTGTGCAGCAGCTCTCCTTTGCGTAGTGTTCATCACTGGCTTCAGACCAATCTTAAGCAGCTCATTCTACACGTCAAGCAGGTCTCTCGGAATGTCTATGTCGTGGAGCAAAAATTTAAACTTGTCAACAACCTTGACCTGAGGTTTGAAGTTGTTAGGGTACACAATATTCTCTTTTGAATCAGTGCTTGGTAGGAACCATATCTGTGTTGAAGCTTTCAGGGCATGCACAATTCAAACACAATCAAGAACCAAACCATACATATTCACATAAACACACGACTTGAGACAATTTTGTCCAACCAAAACCAACTGTATCTAAGGTGACCAAACACTTATGTAAACATTATCCAGACCAACTGTATAAAACAAAAGCAAACCTGCAAATCCTCCATGACATTCGGTAAGCTACGTTCAGATCAACAGCTGCAGCCCCAGCAGGATAGTTGACATCGTGCTTAGCCTGTGACAACAGCATTGTTGTTGTTCAAAAAAAAAAAGAAAGAAACTTTAATCAAACGTAAAGAAACTTTAATCAAACGTAAGAGAACTTTCTCCCGTCATAGATAGTTCCTCAAATCATCAAAACAGCCTTTCTGGAAAGGATAATAACATAACAACTTCCGTTTATTTGCTCTGGTGAAAAGGATAACCAAATCAAATTCAACTTTACATATGTGAGAAGTATAACATTATTGCAGACAGAAGGTGAAATGAGGAAGCCGAAACCTCAAATAAGATTTCAATGACATGTTTGACATGAGCACCAAGAGGACCTTTTCCTATGCTGTTGATAAACTGAAACCGCTCGGTGTCATGGAGAAGTTGACAGAAGGAGGCGCCTGTTAGATATACCAACTCCGACCACCACCACCGCCAAGGCGCCAAGTAAAGTTCTCTCCCCTCCGCCTCCAAGTGATTCCTCCCGCCGCCATTAATGGCTGAAGCTCTGGCTATGGATATTTTCGTTATATTTTCAACGATGGCGTAGCCCTTACGCGTATTATTCATCATCCCTCTGTTTTTTTCTCTCCCTCATATGCTGATATGCTTCCTCTTCAATAAGAAGCCGACCCAGAGAAAACAGAAGCGGTTCTGCTCTTAGACGGTGGAAGTAATACAATAAACTTAAGTGAGAGGATGATATTCATGGCCTCCCAGAACCGGAGCAACTGCACTTGAACGGTGGAGGAGGAGCGTCCGGTCTGTAATTCGGAGTGAAAGATCGAAGCGTTAGCCATATCTCAGAACATAAGTTCATAGTGTTGTATTGACGGATTGAAAAGACGGTTTCCCGAGTAGAAAGGACTAACCTTTTTATACATGCAGATACACAGTCTTGCAGGATTGAAGCTTGCATTGAAGATAAATCATGGGTGAGAATTAATGGAGGGCTTTAATAGGATGAATCTGTAACAGACATCCTTTCAGATTGTAAGAAAGAAGATGAACAATCGCGTTTGAAATCCTAGGGTTAGAGACACACTCTGTTTCTTCGGGCCCACACAGATTGCTTAACAACTAAAGAGCCCACAACACCTCCGAATAAATGAAACGGTGAGTTTCAGTGGACTGTAACACGTGTCAAGCGTATGTGAACTGAATTTCTGACGTGGACGATGACTTGCTCTCTAAGTAGAGAGTAAAACTCTTCTTTATATAATAAGATATAGCTAGATTTACATTTATTGTTTATTTTTGTAGTTAATAAAAGAATTACTTTGTTTTAGGTCTATATGGTGTAAATATATAATTATCTAGATTTAATTCTTAAAAATAGAAAATCCGGTTTGACCGGTTGAATCGGTCCAACCAGTCAATCGGTAGCTATACCGACTCGGTATCCGGTCCGGTCTTATAAGAAAGCCATTCTATTTATAATGGACTTGGCCCAAATACTCACTAAACAGCGATTTATTACTAAGATGTTTTATTACAACTACAAGATAAGATAAGGAGAGGTCGTCCATGCGATTGACATATACCGCCACGTCATCAATGGAAGAAGAAGAAGACAAATCCCGCGCCCTTTTGTTTTTCTTCTTCTTGACACAGTCCAATAAACCTCCGATGAGGTAAAAGAGATATCGCCAGTTATTCGAAATGGCTAATTACTCTCGTCCCCATCTCTGTCATTGTTTGACTCGGCTATCCTCCGTCAAACGAAACGCCGTCGTTACAGTATACGGCCAACGGAGGCGCACCGGCCAGGAGTTCGTCGATGGCGTAATGAGACTCGCCGGAGGGTTGGTTCGTCTAGGCCTCCGAAACGGCGACGTCGTCTCTATTGCTGCTCTGAACAGGTCAAATGCGTGATTTATCTAACACGCTTTCATTTCTTTGGGTTCCAGTCGTTGACCGCCATTGTTTTCCGTTGACTTTCATTTGAATTTGGCTGTTTTTTCTTTTCCTTTTGTCAGTGATTTATTCTTGGAGTGGCTATTGGCTGTTGCATTGGTTGGAGGAATAGTTGCTCCTTTGAACTACAGATGGGTCAGTAATCACTTTCTTAACTCCAGTTTTGTCTGAAATTTCTATGATGATCAACCAGAACTCTTGTTTTCCACATTTCTGTTTATTACATACATCTCTTTAGTAGATTTTCTATGTGTGAAAGAGAGTTCTTGACAGCTCTTTTTTTGTTTTTTTTGTGCCAATGGTTAGAGCTTGAAAGAAGCAAAAATGGCGATGCAGCTAGTAGAACCTGTGCTCTTGGTCACCGATGAGGCCTGTGTCTCGTGGTTCATCGGCGTACAGAATATCGATGTACCTTCATTAAAATGGCGTGTGTTGATGGAGTCTACCTCAACCGATTTTGCAAGTGAACATAACCAATGTATGATTTGTGTATATAAACCTTCAATACTCAACGGTTAGGAGCTAATGCTAATGACCTTATTGGTTACCGGGCAGTTTTGACAACCGAGATGCTTAAACAGAATGTGCTGGTTGATTCCTTACCGACATACGCTTGGGCTCCTGATGATGCCGTTGTGATATGCTTCACTTCTGGTACACACATGTTGAGTTTTGCTTCTTGTGTTTCTCCTCCTTAGTCATCCTCAGCCCACTTAATCTTTTTTTTTTTTTGTTTCTTCTTGGTAATAGGTACAACGGGACGACCCAAAGGTGTGACGATAAGCCACTTGGCGTTCATCACGCAGTCTCTAGCTAAGATTGCTGTTGTTGGTTACGGTGAGGATGATGTACGCCTTTTACCTCCATTTATCTTCTTGTCTTCAGCTAAAAACGCTGAATATACTTCTTTAAGTAGGAGCTTGTAAAATTCTCTGTTCATCGTGTGATTTTCTTTTCTGCAGGTGTATTTGCATACATCACCATTAGTTCATATTGGCGGTCTATCATCAGCCATGGCCATGCTCATGGTCGGAGCTTGCCATGTTCTGCTGCCAAAGTTTGATGCTAAAACAGCCCTCCAAGTTATGGAACAGCACTGTGTGACTTGTTTCATCACCGTCCCAGCTATGATGGCTGATCTTGTTTCTGTCAACAGGTAAACAAGACAAATGAGTAAGTATTAAGTCTTTAAACCCGTTAATAAGCTGAAACTTTTTTGTTCCCTAAGGACTACGAAAAATGGGGATCAAAACAGCTGCGTGAGAAAGATACTGAATGGAGGAGGTTCTTTATCAACCGAACTCCTAAAAGATGCCGCAAAAATCTTCCCAAGAGCTAAAATATTCTCAGCATACGGTGAGTTATTGTTATCTTTATAAGTCCAACTATTTTCATTGACGTTTTATACGCTAAGCTCTTTGGGGATTTTTGGTTTGGTATTAAAGGGATGACAGAAGCGTGCTCTTCGCTTACCTTCATGACTCTCTATGATCCAACAACACAAGAGTCTTGTAAAGTGACATATCCTTTGGTTAGTCGACCAAAGCAAGGCACATGTGTTGGAAAGCCTGCTCCTCATATCGAACTGAGGGTTAAGCTCGATGAAGATTCATTGAGGGTTGGGAAAATTGTAACTCGCGGACCACACACAATGCTTGGTTATTGGGATGGTCATCAAGTAGTCCAAGAAAACAGCAGTGGAGCTTGGCTTGACACAGGTGATATTGGGACTATTGATGAGTTTGGTAACTTGTGGCTCATAGGTCGGTCCAGTGGACGAATCAAAACTGGTGGCGAGAATGTTTACCCTGAAGAGGTTAAACTTCCAACACAAGAAATTTCTCAGAATTTTGAACTTCCTTTGACTTGTGATTGAATCCATTATATAATGTGTACAGGTCGAAGCTGTTCTGTTAGAGCATCCAGGGATTGTGTCTGCAGTGGTTATAGGCGTCATGGATGTTCGTCTTGGTGAGATGGTCGTTGCTTGTGTTCGTTTACAAGTTAATTGGATATGGTCTGATGTTGAAAACCACCGCAACCGGGATTCAGAACTGTCTAGTGAGGCACTAAAGCATCATTGTAGAACACAGAATCTAACCGGGTAAAATATCTAGAGACATTGTTTCAGTTATATGTATGTACTCAGTTGATTCATGAAACGTATGAAATGTGGACAGGTTTAAGATTCCAAAGAGGTTTGTCAGATGGGAGAAACAGTTTCCGTTGACAACAACTGGTAAAGTGAAAAGAGATGAAGTCCGAAGAGAAGCTATGTCCCATTTCCAAATCTTGACCAGCTCTCTCTGACCACATTACATTCTACAACTTTATTTTGTATGATCAAGAAGAGTTAATATATTCTCAATAAAGAATTGAACTTCTTGTTATTATAGCTCGATCATTAAACCCATTATTTTCCTGGTCACTCTCCACTCATGAGCGAGAACCAAACCGAACAGATCAAATCTAACTTGGTTTAATAGTTTACCGGAGCCGGTTAAGTTTATGAACATGGCGGATATAAACTGTTAGCATTCACACCACTTCCAGTCCACAGTGCAACAACAAGTCCTACCATAACTTCTGCGGAGGGGCATTTTCGTAAAAATGGAGATTCCTTGATTCACTAAAAAGAAAGCTTTGTCCTTTACTCTCCTCCTCTCTCCCGCTCCGTTTCCCAAAGCATTTTGCTAAAAAGTCGATCCATCTTCTTTGCGTTTCTCCTCGTTTAAGAAATAGAAACCCTAATAGCTCTTTATTCAGAAGAAGCCCCACCTCTTTAGATCTTGGTCCCACCACCACCCTTCTCCGGCAAAAGAAACCCACCCATACACACCACAGCTCAGTTTGTAAGTCGTTTTGTCCAATTTTTTTTTTATTTTTTTTAATCCAAGGTTTTATTTTCTATCTCTGATTTGTCCCGGTTGGTGTAAAGGTATTGATTTTCCCGGTTATTCTAAACCCTATATCATACTGCTGTTTCAGGGGTTTTTCCTTTATGGATATGCAGAGGTTATGAATAGTGGTAGTTCAGATTCTCATGATCATGATGAATCAGTCCTTATTGATGGTGTAATCAAGCAGAATCCGGATGTTGATTTTCTTGAGAATGACCCCCGGTTAACTGTTTCAAGATTCGGTTACAGGTGGAATGCCAAATGCAGTTGAGAGTCCAGTGTGTAAAGATGATGAGTATGAACAAAGATTGTTGGTGCCGGAATCTTGTGGTGAGAAAAGTTTGGTACTTGAGAAGGCTAAAGAGATTGCTGGTCTGCGCCGGGAACTAGAGTTGATTTCTAAGTTGCTTTCGGGTCATGAAAAGGGAGACATTAAGACTTTGGAGGACCATGAAGGAACTACTGATCTACTGCGACGTAAAGTCTCTGGTAAGAATATAGGATCTGTCCCGTCAAAGCCTGAGAATTTAGAGTATTTAAGACAGTTGCCGCGTGAAGAGTTGATCAACCATTTTAAGACTCAGATGAATCGGTTGAAAAGAGAGCATGAGTGCACAATGCAAGAGATGACTGAAGAGTATTTTAGCATTAAGCGAAGATGTCTGAAACTAGAGGAGTGCCCTTCACTTTCTTCTTTGAACAAGGACAAGGATTTTGAAAAGAAGATCCCTGATATCATTTCGAAGCTGGACAAGGTTCTACTGGAAGATGCCAAGCTTAGAGGAAAGAACAATGCTGATTCCAAGAGGGAATTAGATTTTATGCTTCTAGAAAACAGTCGGCTTAAAGATTCACTTTCAGAGGCTGGTGAGAAGGTGTCACATCATCGAGAGTCGGTCAGGAAGCCTGAATCAGCCGTTGAGGATTTCCATGTTGAAGCATCTATCTATGAAGATGTATATGGGTCTTTTGTGCGAGAGTTTGTGAACCAGATTCAGTGTGCAAAAGAAGAGGCTACTTTGGAGCATAGCATCAGGAGAGAAGAAGCCTCTGCAAGCAAGATTGCTCTTGAAGACTCTTGTGTGGAGTCCTGCATGGAAGAAGAGTACTGCGCGATAATGTACAAAGAAGCTTTGAAGGAAGCTGGTGAAAAGCTTGTAGAGCTGAAGATAAATGTATCAGAAAGAGAACGAGCTTTGGGATCGGAGATTGCTGAGAAAGGAATACTGAAAGAAAAGATTCACTCGCTTGAATGTCTTGTTAAGGAGAAGGAGAATGATTTGGCTACAGTGAGGGAGAAGCTAGAGATAGTATGTCAACATGTTAACAATCTGCAATCTCAAGTTGATCAGCAAGCAGTAGTGATTCAAGATCAAAGCAAAGAACTGGGAGTTGCCTCATCTCGCGATCTGGAAAAGACAAAAGGTTATGCTATGGAGATATCTGAGTTGAGACAGAAGCTTGGGTTAGCTAGAAAGAATATGAAGATAACCGAAAAGGAGAGAATGAAGTCTGAGCTGAAATTATCATCAACGCAAGCAGAGCAGAAACTACTTCAGGATCAGATTGTATCTACGGTTCTGAGTCTTGCTATGTCGAGTCAAGATTTCGAGTGTTTGGTAGCAGAAAAGACGAAAAAGACTAACTATAGGTATCTGTTTGCTTAAAAGTTTTCTTTAGACATAATCATCTACGCATTTGAGAGTATCTGTTGATTTGTAGGTTGAAAAGTATGCAGAGCCAATTAAATGATCTTATAGATGAAGTTGATGAACTCAAGATTAGAGAATCCATGTACAAGCAACAAATGGAGAAGAAGACTTGTGACCTCCAAAAGGCTGAGACTGAGGTGAGTTTCTATTGTTCCTCTATCTTCAACCGTTCACAGAATGCTTCTTTGAGCCCTATCTTCACAATGACATGCAATAGAGTGAGTGAGTTGTTTCCTTTCTTCAGCCATCTAGTAGAATGATAAAATCTTTTTTATGTGCTACTTGAATCGTAGGTTGATCTCCTGGGTGATGAAATCGACTCTCTCTTGGACCTGTGTCAGAAAATATATATAGCTCTTGATCATTACTCACCAATTCTGAAGCATTACCCTGGCGTAAGCAGATCCACCTCTTATAGTAATTTTATGAAGCTTGCATTGTATAGTAAGCTTTCATCATTTTTCTATCTTTCATTTCTTGCAGATTATGGAGATCTTGAAGCTTGTCCAGAGAGAATTGAGAAGAGACTCAAAGAGATTATCGGTATTCTGACCAAGCCTTTGTATTAATCAAGTAATCTCTTTTTACAAAGTTTCATTTCACCCCTGTTGTTTAGTAGGTATGCTTTGTAACCAGAGAGATGATCAATAGCAAGAATTAGTGTTGAAGATAGTTTTTCTTATATCTCCGTGAATCATAGGTTGATCACAAAATAGTACCTCTCTTGGATCGTCTTAAGAAATTTCTATAACCCTCCAATTCTAAAGCATTAGAGCATCTCAAGAATGTTCAAGAGATCACAAATAATAACAAGAACTGAAACTTGACAATAACAAGATTTGGCCTTTGACAATGAGATTTTTAATGTGCTATTGGACATATGTACCACAACAAGAGTAAAAATTGATCACTATGGGGCGTGTGCTAAAAAGATTCAAGAAACATCGTTTTTGACAGTTAAAAAGTTCATGGCCAACCATGCTGCTCCAACAGCTGGCTCTACCTGAAGAACATATCAATAGTTGTTACTTATTCAGTCTTGTGAGAGAGATAGTGAATGAGAAGTAAAAGGCTGAACCTTTGGTATGATAGTCTGAGCGCCGGGAAAGTGTTCGTTGATACGCTTTGAGACTTCTTTTCCAATGTCCCATTTCCTATTAGCGTTTAGGACACCGCCCACCATTACAACCGGGAAAGAACCTGTCCCATCTGCAACAACAACAATATGACACTATTAAGGAACTGAGTGGCAAAGAAAAACTTGGAAAAAAACAGTCTGTTTGATATGTGAAAGCACCTTTGCCACATAAACCAAGTCTCTGTACAACAGCTTTAACACTTAGAGCTAAATCATCAGCTGCATCAACCAAGATCTTATCTGAAATTTCATCACCAGCTTCTGCACAAGATACCACTTGAGGAACAAGAGCAGCGATACGTGCCCAAGATGGATCAGCGTAAGTCCAGCTACATCAAGAAACATTAGATTTTACCATTCTGGATCTGGTGGTGTTTCCGTTCCAAGGGATTTTCATAAAAAGGAGTACCGTACCTATCTTCATATATATGAAGAATTCTGAATGCAGTACCAAGAAATTATAGAAAGCAGTTTTCATTAATTTGGAAAAGAAGGTACCCGATGAGCTCATCAGGAGAGGAAAGTCCAAGGGCTTTTAAGATGGTACTTGTGAGCATCGTTTCTGGACCACGGCCATCATGAGCTCTAATCACCGCCGTTAAGGCTTGTGCAGATATCCCATAGCCACTGTAAACAGTCACATAATCGCATTGGTTACAGAAGTGTATTCCAATGGTAAAGTCTTATTAGCTTCTTCCATCACGAGCTGACTCATGCATCTATGAAACCTTATAAAAGGTATAACTAAAAGACTAACATCTTTCATTTTCCACTGGATGGGAGAGTGTGACAGCAGAGACATTGCCATGTTAGTATTGGGAATAAACCAAAGGAAAGGAAAGGAAAGGAAAATACCTTCCCCAATCACCTAAGATAGGTCCAGCACCAGAGGCTCTAGCCTCCCTGCCATCTTCATCAAAGCCATAGGCTATACATCCAGTACCGGCTATCAAAACACATCCATGAAGCTTTCCCATCGTCCCACTAGCTAAAGCCACAATAGCATCATTCTGAACATATACCTTGACATGACTAGGGAACATGTCCCTGAAATAAAAACAACATAAAGAGAAGAGAGTAAGGTAGGGAGATAATCAACACATGAAACTCCTATAACCATATGATTATTTACACCACCTTATCCAATGTTCAACCATTCCCTGGTCTGAGGGATGGTTTACACCAGAAACACCTAAGCAAACACCGCGGACATGTGATTTATCTGAACCGGACTGTGAAAGCGCCTCAGAAATAACATGCTCTAGTGAATCTTTCGCTGCAGTCTCTGTAGATAATGTACTGACTAGAATCAAACACACAAGTATAAAACCAAACATATTTTGTCGCTGCAATGAAAGCCAATAGATAGAATTGACAACTAAAGATCCCGATTCCATAGGATTAAAAGCCAGGAAGGTCCTTCGAAATTGGAGGGAGAGAAGAGGGAACCTCCTACGCTATTGCGATTGGTGCAACCGGCGACGGCTCGACCGAGGATCGGAATAGGCTCCGGGAAACGATCTCCGTACGGGAAAAACGGCACGCAGACGCAGACCGTTGAGGTGGCCCCACCGTCAAGGCCCAAGATTACGCCATCTCCGTAGCCGTTCTCCTCCGTTGCATCATCAGCTTCTTCCAGCTTCGGAACGTTTCCATTGCTATGCGGATTCCTCATTTCACCAACCCAGAAGAGATCAAGGAAGATGGAGAAATGGGTTGTCGGAAAGTCAGTGCCTTTCGATCGGTAGATCAAAGATTGGGATCCCCTCGATTTTCAACCAAGGATAGATAGATCTTTCATTCTTTGACAATGAAAAAGCAATTACATCACCTTAGAAAATCCACGTGAAAATTTAATTTGAGGTTCAAGATTTAATCTCACTCTATAATTTACCTAATATTATCCCTTTCAATAATATAAGTCTATATTTTTGACAATTTTTATTCAAAAGCTTGTTTAGGTGTGGGAATAATATAGCAATGTGGCAGCTAGGAACTACACACAAGTCCCACAGGAAGATAATTTTATAGATAAATAACCAAGTCTCAAGTACATACGAAGAGAGACAGAGTGTTGTGATTTTGATTTTTAGGCTCCTAGTTATGTCTCTGTAACAAGTCCCAGGCCAAGTGTCTATTACATGAGATAGTTCCTCCTGAGACAATATAGTTGCAATTTCTCAACTAAAATAAGCCGTTATGCCTTTCAATTTGCCTCCAACACAATTTTCTTCAATCCGAAAATCACAACATATGAAAATCGTCAAGTAAAAAGTTTTGCAAATAAATGAGCTCTCATTGTGTTCTTCCTTTGACAAAATGTGGTACCTCAGAGCACCACTAACGGAGTATATAATTAGGGTCTCTTCATCTAATTGTCAGAAAAAAAAAATGAAAAAAAAAAAAGAGGAAAACACGTCTCTTATTTCATGCCCGCAAGGGACGTCGCTTATTGACATGTGTCAAAACAAGAGTGGGTGGAGAGAAGATGGTGTCGACCTTCTCGTTTTCTCTCTGTCTCGATTCCTCTCTTCTACGAAACCTCTGTCTCTCTTGATTCTTTTCTTCTCATCGGTGACTCCTCCCTTCTCCGATCTATCTATCTCTGTGGCTCCTCCTTCTCCGATCTATCTCTCTCGGTGGTTGTCGTCGGTGATCTATCTCTCCTCGCCGTTCTATCTCTCTCGATTCCTCTCGTCGAGTAATCGCTTTGGCCTTCTCTCCAGAATCATCTCGTCTGTTACCTCTCTCTCTCTTTTCGGTGATCTATCTCTCTGTGGCTCTCTTCGAGGGCGACGGAACCCTCTATCTGTGGCTCTCCTAAAATCAAAAGGTAAACGGGTTGTTTGGTTGTTTTTGCATGTTTTAGATTATGATTGTTCTTGGTCTGATCTAATGTTTTATTTGTTTTGTCTGCTGATTCTGTCTCCCTGTGGCTCTCATTGACGGTGACGGACCATTGTCTCGGTGTCTGTCGGGGAGTGGAAAGGTAAAACTTATCGTTTCATGTTCTTCAAGGTTTTACACTTTTTATTTGTTTGCTGTGTTCGATCCTGTGTCATGAATGATTATGTATGTTGTTACCTTAGATGGATGGATCAAATTATATTTTTTTACCGCATCGATGGTTTCAATTTTCATTGGTTGTTGTGATAGTTTGTGTCTATTGCCTCTCTGCTATGCTTATGTGTTTGTGTCATCAGATGGTTAGATGAAATCTAATTTGATATGTTTGGTCTTAGTGTATTTAGATGGATGTATCAAGAGAGCCGAGCAAGGGTCATCGGACAAAGGAGTACGCAACTACACAGGTTAGTGTTACTCTTTCATCTGCGTTGAAATGAAATGGTTGCTTTAGTTTAAGAGTTTCGTCTGAGGAAATGGTGTAGCTTCTGGTCTATAATGAAATGGTAATTAATGGAATTGATGTTGTGGTTGAAAAAATGGTTGCATTGTTTGTTGTTTGTTGTTAGAATTATGTCAACTCAGAACATAGGATGTCCTCTTTCCAGCTGTGTTTTAAATGGATGAGATTATGACTTTAAAAAGATGTTTAATTTAGATAGTCTTGTTGGGTGGGTGATAGTCTTGTTGGTTGAGTGCGTTGAATGCGTTTCTCTTTTCTCCCTCTCTCTTGAATAAATTGAAACCTCTGTGTGCCTCTTCCAGATACGAAAGTTGAATGTGGGTTCCTCTGTCTCCTCTTTCCCCTCTGTCTCCCGTGTCTCTTTCTCCTGTTTCTCCTCTGTCTCCTGTTTCTCCTCTTTCCCCTCTGTCTGCCGTGTCTCTTTCTCCTCTGTCTCCTGTTTCTCCTCTGTCTCATGTTTCTCCTCTTTCCTCTCTGTCTCCTGTGTCTCTTTCTCCTCTGTCTCCTGTTTCTCCTCTCTCTTTCACTGCGGAAATGGATTTCAATCCATTTCAGAACTCGGCAAACTTTGTTGATCTATTAAATAGTCAACAAAAAGTGTTCTTTGGTAACGTATCAGATACCGTTCCACTCCCATCACCGGAAGGTCCAAAAAAAGTTGACGAGGCTACTACAGAGCGTAAGGAACGAAGATCCTGGACGCCAACAGATGATATAGTGCTTATAAGTGCGTGGTTGAACACGAGCAAAGACCCCGTTGTTGGGAATGAGCAACGGTCAATAGCTTTCTGGAAGCGAATCGCAGCATACTTCTCCGCGAGTCCCAAGGTTGCTGGTAGTGAAAAAATAGAGGGATCTCAGTGCAAGCAACGTTGGCACAAGCTAAATGATCTAGTTTCCAAGTTCTGTGGGGCGTATGAAGCAGCTACAAGAGAGAGAACCAGTGGTATGAACGAGAATGATGTTGTAAAATTAGCCCATGAAATCTTCTTCTCCAACTATTAAAAGAGGTTCACACTTGAACATGCTTGGCATGAGCTTCGCAATGACCAGAAGTGGTGTGAAGTCTCTACAGCTAAAACTGATTGCAGCTCCAAAAAGAGAAACTGTGTGGATGGATCACATTCAGCGAGCTCTCATGTAAATGTAAATGCTGCTGCTGAAGATGATAACAGAAGGTATCGTCCAGCTGGGGTTAAGGCAGCAAAGGCCCGTGGGAAGAGGCCGATGGGTGAGGGGAAACAGCTGTCTGAGTTGCAGTCTATGTGGACCATCAAGAGGGAGGATTTGGCAATCAAGGAAAGGCTCTCTAAGATGAAGTTACTTGAGTGTCTTGTTACAAAAGTTCTGAGTATGAAGAAGTTCTGAAGAAGAAGCTCATAGATGAGTTGATTTCTAGTTAAATTGTAACTCTCGGTCATGTGTTGCTCATTATGTATAATGTGCTTGTTATGTTCTTGTTATCTTGTCTCGTGTTTAATATAATTATGCTTGTTGTTATGTTTTGTTATCTTGTTATCTTGTTCTCTGGTTAATATAATTATGCTTGTTCTAAATATAAATGTGCTTGTTGTTATGTTCTGTTATCTTTTTATCTTGTCCTCTGGTTAATATAATTATGCTTGTTCTAAATATAAATATGCTCATTTTGTTGCAGGTCACACGTTATGTCTTGTACTGGGAGCATTGACATTGGCTTATGTCACGGACTAAAAGACGTTGGTGTCTTGTGTGTCACGGGCTTCCAAAGACCACTTTTTTTTTCTGTACTTGCTCACGGGCTTTGAAAGACCACTTGTAACAAACACAAAAAGCTTGTTTTATGTCACGGACTTGTATATGTTGATTTGTAGACTTGTATGTTTCTGTCTATATATATTATCAGTTTCTCAATCGAGTTGTCACCACACCAAACTCACCTTCTCTCTCGACTTGTAACAAACCAAACTCACCTTCTCTTTATCAACTTGTAAGAATCAAAACTCATCATCCCTCTCGACTCGTCTTTATAAACAACCCATCTTCTCTCTATTTTAAACACCAAAGTCATCTTCTCTCTTAAATAAACAACTCATCTTCACTCTTTAATCATTATGGCTTCTTCTTCTCAAACAAATGTAGATGATACGTTTGACGATGCATTTGATGAGGTCTTTGATCAGCAGTTTGATCAAGCCTTTGAAGATTTGACCATTCAAGTTGAACAAAAAGAACGGAGAAAAAGAAGAAAGAAACGAGCTTATATAGAAAGAAATCGAGAAGAAGGCAATGTACGTTTATGGAATGATTATTTCAGTGAAACTCCGACGTATCCTGAACATTATTTTCGACGACGTTTTAGAATGAACAAGAGATTATTCATGCACATTGTTCATCGACTCTCCAACGAAGTTCACTTCTTTTCTCAAAGAAGAGATGGTCTGGGAAGGCTTGGTCTTTCATCACTCCAAAAGTGTATAACAGCCATTCGTGTCTTGCCTTATGGTAGTGCAGCTGATACGGTCGACGAATACCTCCGGCTAGGTGAAACTACAACTCGGTCATGTTTGGAAAATTTTGTTGAAGGAATTATTTATTTGTTCGGCGATGAGTACCTAAGAAGACCAACACCAGCAGATCTTCAACGTCTACTTGATATTGGAGATCATCGTGGATTTCCCGGGATGATAGGAAGCATCGATTGTATGCATTGGGAGTGGAAGAATTGTCCCACCGCTTGGAAAGGGCAATATTGTCGTGGTTCGGGAAAACCAACAATCGTTTTAGAGGCGGTTGCTTCATATGATCTCTGGATATGGCATGCATTTTTTGGACCTCCAGGTACCTTAAATGATATCAATGTTCTTGATCGCTCTCCTGTTTTTGATGACATAATAAAAGGTCAAGCTCCGCAAGTCATTTACTCTGTCAACGGAAGAGAGTATAATTTGGCTTACTATCTCACTGATGGTATCTACCCAAAATGGGCAACTTTTATCCAATCTATTCCAATACCACAAGGGCCAAAAGCCGTTTTATTTGCTCAACGTCAAGAAGCTGTCCGTAAAGATGTCGAGCTTGCTTTTGGAGTCTTGCAAGCTCGATTTGCCATTGTTAAAAATCCGGCACTT
Organism: Brassica oleracea var. oleracea; assembly: GCF_000695525.1. Classification (NCBI taxonomy): domain Eukaryota; kingdom Viridiplantae; phylum Streptophyta; class Magnoliopsida; order Brassicales; family Brassicaceae; genus Brassica; species Brassica oleracea. The sequence goes on from NC_027752.1 coordinate 20,190,739, forward strand.
TTTTGGGATAAAGTCAAATTGGGAAGATTATGAGAGCATGTATCATACTCCATAATATGATAGTAGAAGACGAACGAGATGGATACACTCTATTTAATCTTTCAGAGTTTCTACCAGGAGAAGATAACGGAAGTTCACATGTCGATCTCACGTATTCTACAGATATCCCTACAAATATCGCCAATATGATGAGTGTTCGAACTAAACTTCGGGATAGACAGATGCATGAACAACTGAAAGCTGATTTGGTTGAACATGTGTGGCGTAAATTTGGACCCGATGAAGACAACAACTGAGCTCGGATGTTTCTTTCAAATTATTCTCGTTTATTTTGATAAGCTTTGTTTTTATGTTTTATGTATCTTTTTACAATCTATGTTTCAATTGTACTTTTTTCCTATGTTTTAAGTTTAAGTTTAATAATAAAAATTTTTAAAAAATTATGTTTAATTAATTTTTTTTTAAGAAATCATGAATAAGAGACTTGCATTGCACCGCGAAAATTAATGGGTCTCTTAATCCGGTCTCTTAATCCACTTTTTCAATAAAAAAAGTATTAAATAAAATTTAAGAGACCCAATTAGTGTATTTGGGTTGATGGTGCTCTCAAGAGCTAGAGGTGGAGACGAGAGCCAAGCGAGCTCTCCACTTGCCCTAAATCAACATTTCCTCGTAGGAACGTTATCATGTTAGGTGTAATGGACTGAGCAATCTGAAACAATTTGTACCTACACAAAACTTGATCAAAAGAACCAACTGGTGTTGTACTTCAATAGCTGTATATTTTGAACACAAATCTACCATCAATAGTTACCCGTCTATTGGTTGGAGCATGTCCATCGTGTAAGTCTCAACTTTGTTATACATTGGTCCTCCCCATGGTGGCGCTAGAAACAAAAAATCTCCCTAGCACAATAACAAAACGGCCAGTCAATATATATTTATTGGCATATAAAAATGACAAAATAGATGGAGCTAATTGGATGAAGTCACCAACGACAAAGTCAACACGATCACCAACTCCATACACCATTTTGTTGCTCATAGCCAGTTCCACCTTGACAGGATGCAATGTCTATAGCAACAACAGAAGAACATCTATTTATTACAAAAACCATTAATCAAACAGACTCTTCTTGTTGCTGCTGACATCGCTCTATACTCAGCTTCGGCAGAAGAATGCGACATTGTCTTTTGTTTCTTAGTTTTTCACGAAATGGGACATCCTCCAAAAAGAACTACATATGCACTCAATGAACAGTGTGTAATCGGACAGGTGCTCCAATCCGCATCGACATACACTGAAAGCTCAAGATTGCTGTCTGCTCGCAGGAGAATTCCGTGACCAGGGCTTCCTTTCAAGAAACGAACAACACGTAGAGCCGCTTTCCAATGAACCTGATGAGGGGCTTTCATAAATTGTGACAACAGATAAATAAAGTATCCAAGTTCAGGACGCGTGATGGAGAGATACACGAAACAGCCAACTAGGCGTCAGTATTGTTTAGGATCCGAAAACAAAGGGCCTTTATCAGTTGCAAGATGATGGTTAGGCTCAAGCGGAGTAGAGGTCGGTTTGGCTCCTAGTAGACCACAATCAGCGACAATGTCTAACGCATATTTACGTTGAGACAAGAATATTCCTTCAGGAGCTCTAGCAACTTCAATACCTAAGAAGTACTTGAGCTCACCAAGATCTTTCATACGAAAGCATTTACTCAAATATTCCTTGAACTGATCGAGTAACACAAAATCATTACTGGCGATGACTAAATCATCAACATATACCAGCACATGTACTTCTTTCTGGCCTTTTGTATACATGAACAATGAGTAGTCTTCATAAGACTGCAGACAACCAAACTCGATCAAAGCGTTAGATAACTTGGCATACCAACACCTTGGTGCTTGCTTAAGACCACAGATCGCTTTGCGAAGACGACAAACTTTCTTAGGATCAGAATGAGTAAATCCAGGTGGTAATTTCATGTAGACTTCTTCAAGATCGCCATGAAGAAAGGCGTTATGTACGTCCATTTGATGGACTTCCCAACCTTTTGCTGCAGCAATGCCTAGGAGACCACGAACAGTACACATCTTTACAACAGGTGCAAACGTTTCCTCATAATCATCACCTTCAACCTGTCTGTTTCCACACGCAACCAGCCGAGATTTGTGTCTTTCGATCGTTCCATTGGCATTGTACTTGATGCGATGAACCCACTTGGAACTGATAGCCTTTTTGCCAGGAGGTAAAGTTGCAATGTCCCATGTGCCTAGTTCTTCATGCGCAACTACCTCATGTTTCATTGCGTCCCTCCATACCTTTTCTTTAATCGCATCAGAGTATCGTTTGGGCTCAACACCGGCAGTAACAGCAGCTAGAAACGCCTTGTGTGATACTGAAAAATTCATGTCAGTAATATAATTATCCAGCGGGTAGGGTGTGTTACTTGGATTGTTTCTCGACGACGTTGATGGAGTAGATGCGTGAGCGAGAGGGGTTTCTTTTGGACATTGAGCGTTGTACATTACATAATCTCGAAGTTTAGTAGACGGTTCTCGTGTTCTTTGCCCTCTACCTAACTGTTCAGTAGATTCAAGAGGTGCAGTTATAGCAACAGAATCTGGAGCAACAGCTTGATCAGAAGTCTCTGGTTCTTGAGACGGATATTGTGACAGCGGCTGATCTATTGGAGATATGACTAGGTCAGACAACTCTAGTTCTTGAGGTAGAGCTTGCGATTGTTCTTCTACAACTGGAGAACCATCGAACTGTTCTAAGCTCCCCCTTTCACTGAAAGTAGGGACATTTGTTATTTCCCAGTCGTCATCACTCGCTGGAGGCATTTGAGACATTGATGGAGATGCAGGTGACTTAACAATTGTGATGGAAGCTAAAGGGAACTTTGTTTCATGGAAGATGACATCTCTTGAGATAAATAACTCTTTCTTTTCAAGATCATAAACCTTCCATCCCTTTTGACTGTAAGGATAGCCTACAAAGATACACTTAGCACTTCTTGGACTGAATTTGTTCTTATCTCTCAACTTGAGATGCACGTAACACAAGCATCCGAAAACTTTAAGATGACCATAGTTTGGTGACTCGCCATAAAGTAGTTCATATAGAGACCTTCCGTTAAGGACAGATGATGGCGTACGATTGATAAGGTGTGATGCCGTAAGTATAGCTTCACCCCAAAATTTTATAGGAAGACTTGCTTGAAATAACAGAGCTCTTGCTACATTAAGTATATGGCGATGTTTCCTCTCAACACAACCGTTCTGTTATGGTATAGCAACACAAGAATTCTGATTAAGTATTCCATTCTCCCGGAAGTAAGAGGAGAGACACATAAACTCCGTACCGTTGTCACTCCTTACCATCTTAACCTCCTTAGTGAACTGTTTCAATGCCATCTTAACAAAGTTCTGAAGAACCATACAAACTTCAGACTTTTCAAGAAGTAGATATGTCCATACTGAACGTGAGTAATCATCTACTATAGTTAGGAAGTAAACCGCACCTGATGATGCTTTGGTGCGATAAGGACCCCAAACATCACAATGTATAAGCTCAAAGAAATCTCTAGTTTTATTAGAACTGTCACAAAAAACTTCTCTAGTCTGTTTTGCTCGAAAACAAGTATCACAAGGAAGTGGAGAAACATATTTATTTGAAAGCGAACACAACTTTAAAGAAGACAACACTGAAAACGAAGGATGCCCTAGCCTTTGATGCCAACGGTCGTGATCAACTGAACGAACAAACTTATCAGAAACGGAGACTCGTGCAGCCATGACGTCCTTGAAGAAGTAAACCCCATCTCGCTCTTCACCTGCTCCAATCAGCATCCTCGTGAAACGATCCTGTAAAACACAAATGATGTCTGTTAGACGTGCAAAACAGTTCGTTTGATGAAGCAATTTCGACATTGAGATGAGAGAGAAATTGAGATTTGGAACGTATAACACGTTAGACAGTGTTATTTTGGTGGTTAAAATGAATATGCCGACATGAGTAGCATAAGTTCTATTGCCATCCGCGAAGCCAACTAGACAAGGCGGAATAATCTTAACATCTTCTAACAATGAGACATCTCCTGCCATGTGATGAGACGCCCCTGTATCAAGAATAAGATCACCATGTCTCTTCTTACCAGATAACTTATCAGACGATTTTGTTTTCTCATTGATCATCTGTGTAAGTGCTCTCAAATTTTCCTCTGTAAACACCAGAAATAATGATGAATTCGAGGTTGTAGCTTGAACATTATTAACTCTCGCACTTGAAGTTCTGTTGGAACCTCCACGACCACGACCTCTGGGAGCTCTGTTTTCTCCTCTGTTTGTTGATCTCTCTTCCCACCAGTTTGGAAATCCTACCAATTGCCAACAGTATGATTTTTCATGACCACTGCGACCACAATGAGAACACTGAGTGGAACGTCTTGTTTGAGATGTGTTAGACGAGTCCACTGTTTCTTTCTTGGTAGTAAAACCAACTGCATTCTGCTGGATTTCTCGTTCTTTAGTAGAGTTGAGACGTTCTTCTTCACGAACTATCTTAGCATAAGCATCTCCCAAATCAATTAAGGAATCACTGGCGATGATCCCTTGAGAGACAACACCAAACCGATCTTCATCAAGACCGATAACGAACTGATGCACTCTCTCCTCTTCACGATCCTTCTCATACTCAATCGCGGCACTACAACAGCAAGCCGGAATTGATTTATACATATCCAGCTCTTCCCACATCTTAACTAGACGACCATAGTATTCCATCACTAATTGACCCTCTTGTCTGCAAGACGAAAGCTGCTCCTTCAGATGATGAACACGAACTTTGTTTCCCACGGAAAAACCTTTCTTGAGATTATCCCATAACTTATGAGAATCTGATATAAAAGTAACAGTTGATCGAACTCTAGCTTCAATAGACGAACAAATCCAACCTACTATCATCAAGTTAACTGACGACCACAACTCAAAGTTAGAATCGTCTATAGACGGTTTAGGTATTGATCCATCTATGAACCCTAAGTTTCGCTTGGCTTTGAGTGCGTTTGTCAATTCTGTGGACCACTCGTTGTAATTATCACCCGTAAACATCACAGATGTTATTAGGGCACCAGGATTGTCTGATGCATGTAGCGAATAAGGAGCTGACGAACCATTTTTACTTTGCTCAACTTGAGCCGATGAACTCTTACTTGCGGAAGAATCATCACCGTCAGACATGACTAAGAGAACTTCTCTAAAAAGACGATGAAAAAATTGATTCAGAATTTGATTTGCTCTGATACCATATAAGGTGAAGATTTGTATTGTGAACTATTAACTTGATGTTACATTGAGCAATTGCTCTGTTTATATATACAACGTAAAGAACGTAAACCGTAAGGGATAAGGACTCTTTGGAGTTATCTATAACTAATACTAGACTTTGACCCGCGCGCGGGTATATTTTTCAAAAATATGTTTCTATTTGTTTTTCATGTCAATAATATAAGGGCTAGGCAAAATACTCGAATCTGAAGAACCGATCCGATCTCGATCCAAAAAAGTAGTACCAAACCTAAACCGAAATTGATTAAATATCCGAATTATTCAAAATTTTGGTTTCTGGAGAACCGAAACTGAATACGATCCGAACCGAAGTATTCCGGGTACCCGAATACATCCGAAATAGATTTATATACTTATATATATTAATTATATTTAGATTTAATATATATAAAAACATCTAGAATATATATGATACTTTTAAGCTAGTTTAAACACTTGAAAATATATACAAATAATCAATAGTAAATATATAAAATAGTAAAAGTATACGTAAAACACCAAAAATACTTAAAATAATGATTGATTCTCTATCCAAATATTTGAACTAAAATAATTTATATGTTAAGTTTAGGTATTCTGACATATTCTATACAAATTTATATTTAATATATTATTTTGTTTATAGTTTTTGAGAAATTTAAAGTATATAAATATATAATGAATTTTAAAATTTTAAAAGTAATTTAAATGGGTTATCCGAACTCGAATCGAACCCGCAAAAATCCGAAGCGAATCTAGACTGAAATTTAGAAATATTAGAATGAGGCTGAAATATTTGACCCCAGAAACCTGAAACCTAAAACCCAAACAGACCTGAACCGAACCCGATTCGGTACCAGATAGATAGGTTCTCACAATATAATGGACTTTCAAATTTTCTTAAAAATATAAGTCCATTACTTTTTTTTCTCTTAATATACTGTTATCCATGTTTCCGAACAATTTTTTTTTTAAAAACTACAATCTATGTTTCCAAACAAATCTTTTTTTTTTTAAACTGCAATCCATGTTTCCAAACAATCTTTTTTTTTAAACTATAATCTATGTTTTCAAACAAACTTTTTTAAAAAAAATTGCTATACATGTTTTCGAACAAACCTAATTTGTACTTGAGTTTTAATAAGATAGATAGATATATGTAAATCTAGCGTAGATACTCCTAAGTCGAAATGTAATGTATATGTAAGGTGAAGATTTGTATTGTGAACTATTAACTTGATGTTACATTGAGCAATTGCTCTGTTTATATATACAACGTAAAGAACGTAAACCGTAAGAGATAAGGACTCTTTGGAGTTATCAACTAATATATATGTAAATCTAGCGTAGATACTCCTAAGTCGGAATGTAATGTATATCCTCCTAATAGTTACCTGACCTTTCTCCAAGCGCGATCGTTTCTTGACGTTCATCGGTGTCGTGTTGTTGTTAGCTCGTGAGTCAAAAGAGTCAAACTTCTGTTTCAGTGTGTGTATGGCTCCACCCGTAAATCGAAACATTCGGTTTCGGTATTATTTGGATTAATTGGCTTTTTATAAACAAAACCTTAAATCTCGACCGGTTTGGGAAAAACCGGAATTAGAGTTAAATGGGCCTTTGCCGAAATTGGATCGTAACGTTATGAGGGCCACTATTTACGATTTTGGCATTTCCATCTTTTTTTTCTTTTTAGGAATTTTTTTTTTGACGACATCTAACAATATTAAAAGAGGAATATGAAGCTCTCTTAGCATATCCATATCAGATGGAAAAATTAACCACTAATATTGCAGCAATCATCCATGTCATCTTTGATTAATCTTGATTTCGGCTTCGTATTTTGTTTTGGGTTTCTTCTTTTACCTTTCCTTAGTTTGTTTTAGGCTTCTTCTCTTAGCTTTGTCAACTCATTCTCTCTTCTCTCTTTGATGATTCCGCCGTTCTTCTCTTACCTTTCGACTTCCACATCTTCCATTACTCTTCTCTCCAAATCCGTTTCAACGCATACCTTCACCACTAACTGCTCTAATCAAACCTTGCTTGAACTCATTCAATGGATTCTTTTCATCTTTCTCTCCATTTGTCTATTTATAAATCTGTTTTCTTAGCTTATGTCTCGATTAAAATTGAAAAGCTTCTCTCAGACAATCATCCCGATGGAAACCAAAGGAAACTCTTCAATCTTCAGCGACCGCAAGACCAACAAGAAGACCGTCGCCTCCTCCGCGACTGCGAGAGCAAACGGGAAGTCCACCGCTTCCTACGCCATTGTGATGAAACCTAACGGGAAGTCTGCTGTTTCATCTGCCATTCTGATGAAACCAAACGCTTCTACCGCTCTCTCCTTCGCGCATGGCGACCAAGTGATGTTCTTCAGAAATGTTTCACTCCGCCCACACGAAGCCGACTTGAGGTTTCATCTGATTCATTTCTGGGAGGCTCGAAATCCAAACACGAAAATCCTCATTGGACAGGAGATGCTCCTTATCGACGAAGAGGTTCATCTACGAATATTTTACTACTCTTCATCCTTATTTAATATTTCTCGATTGAGATATTTCTATTAATCATCAATTTCAAATGATTTATAGGGAACTGTTATTCAAGGTTTTGTTCCAGCAGGACGGGTTGGGACATATAAACTGACACCAGGTTCTGTTTATAAACTGAGCAATTTTTTCGGCTCCAAAAACAAAGCTCAGTATCGGGTTACTGATCATAGCGCCACCGTTACATTCGCTTGGAATTCTGATTTATCGACTCTTGAGAACCCTCCGGTTCCAATTCACGAAGATAGGTTCAGGTTCCATAGCTACGAGGAGTTTCAGGCCAACTGTGACCGCAAAGTTGACCTTTATGGTAAGCATTGTTGAACTATTGTTGGTGATTATACTTAAATCTTTAAGTTGACCTTTGAATTATTCTATCTCAGATTATGTTGGCCACATGAAGCTGGTGAATGGGCAGACTATCACTGGCCATACTGTCCTTGACGAAGTTGACATAGCAGAGAAGCGGCATCTATGTGTTCATGTTCAGACACATGAGTAAATTTGTCCAATTGTCAGACACATTCTTTGTGTGTTATGCTTAACACATGATTTTAAACTTATGCAGCGGACCAGTGATGAAGCTCTATCTATGGGACAAGGCCGCGTCCGACTTCTGCCAGAAATTCAAATCGTATGGAAGCACTCCAAGCGTTCTTTTGGTCACCACAGTAACCCCTAAACATCTTGGAGGTTAGCATTTCACTAAACAACTGTATTAATTCATTATATTGTTAAGATTAGATGAGACATTGTTATACCATGTTAGGCCATTTAAATTCTATTGTTTCTCATCGTTTACCGTAATTGGTTGGTGTGTTCATATTTAGAACTTAGCTGTGGTAATTCAAACTGAACTGTATTAAGTCATTTTTTTTATTGTTAGGTGAGACAGTGATATAACATGTTACACCATTTGAATTCTATTGTTTCATCGTTTACGTATTTGGTTGGTAATAATCAATTCATGTGTTTTGAACATGAACCCTTGCTCTCACTTCTATGGCATCATCTCGAGTGTTTATGGATACCGATGTCCAGCCTAGCAAGGATTATCTTGGATGGTAGGCATTTTTGTATTCAATTATATTTTTCATGCAACTTCTGCTTTGGCATTTCATGCGACTTCAGCTCTAACATTCTTTTGGCTTCTCATTTTTCTCAGGCTGAGCTCCAACTCAGATATTGCTAATAAGATTAATGCATAGGTTGTCACTAAGCCTTAGACATCGACTCTAGAGGAACTATTCTCCTACTTCAAGCAGGAAACTGCTAAGGTACATTAGTTGTTCTGTTTTCACATTCATTGTGATATGCTTGGGTATTAATGGAGTTTATTTTATTTTTCACTATGGAAGGTTGCTTGGTTTGAATGCACAGCAACTATAGATGATGTTGTCCAGGGTTCTGCTTGGTATTATATTTCATGCGATGAGTGTAATAGTAAGGCAGTCAAAGGGCTTACCTCTCTGATTTGTAACAATAAGAAGTGTGGAAAAAGTGAAGTTACAGGCGTTGCTCAGTAAGTGTTGTATACACAGTTTCATCTACCTTTTGCCAGCACTAATAGCTAATCTTCTCTCATTGCAGATACCTCACGAGGATTTCTGTTTATGATAAGAGTGAACAAGCAGTTTTGTCATTCTTGGTGATGCTGGCAAAGAGTTGACTGGAAAGCATGCATCAGAATTAATTGCCAGTTACTTTGAGGTAATTTGAAACCTGTCTATACATAGCTCCATATTATTTGAACTCACGTATATTTTACTTGAATGTTAGTCTAATGAGGGAGTAGGAGCTGACCATTGCGTGTCGGTACCACATGCTTTACTTGATACAATAGGGCAGACACACAAATTCATTGTGAAAGTCTCAGATCATAATTTGACAGGGAAGACTCAAACCATAACTGTCACAAAGATACTCCCACCAGAAGCTCCACATCCTATAGCACCCTTGGAAGAAGACGTTATTCCAGTAACGTCCGATGATATCTTGAAGACTGGAAGTGAGGAATCCGGTCCTTCCAGAGGCTTTGAAGATTCTGCGGGTGATAGGGTTAGAAAAGCCTCTGAGAGTCTTGAATCAAATGAAGCCAAACATTCCAAGAGTGGCTAATATAGCTTCAACCTTTCCTCTTACGTAGTGATTGTTTTTGCTGCAGTTTAAGTTCCGTTTTTATGTTTACCTAATGACTTTGCCTTCTTTCCATTTCAATCTTCAGACTTTTGTGCATTGGAGATTTTTTGTTTCTTTGAATATAATTTTCACTATATGGTTTTTCTTATCTCTTTAAGCAATTTACTTGTTCTATTATGATATTTTTAATGGCACGTGATGATTAGCATATTTTCCTTTATACTATGTATCTGTACGTGATGATCCAAAATGGTCCGCTTGACATTAATGGACAATGTGTCTGCTTGGTTTAGAGACTTGCATAGCAAGACAGTAATGAAATACATATTTGTACTCATTACAAGCATCAATCCCAGAGTATTAAAAGGTAGTAATTATTAATTGTTTTAGGGATATAACTAGATGTTGTCTGCTCATAGAACAATTGATAAGAACATGATAGACGAATTAAACCAAAAAACTATAAATCATAGAATTTGATTCACATCGTTAACCTTTTTATTCTTACATGACTACAGGTAAACTGATTCTCGCCACAACCCCTGCTACTCGCTTTTACTGTGACAGCTCTATCGATCTCATACAAAGCTTCATCCGGAGAAACAAAGTTAGTAATCATTCTTGAAGTGGTTATCTAACCTGTGAGCCAAAGTCTACAACAATATTCTTCATCACTCAAAGAATAATATTTCACTTTCTATCAATAAATATTTATATATTTTCATTTTGGGAACTTTTTACATGTCCTGAACTTTTTGGTTATTGGATATTAAAAACTACAACGCCAAACCATTAAGTACCTTAACTCTTTCTGATTGTTTACAATATCACTTAGCTCTTTCGGTCCTAGAATACTTAAGACTAGAAGCCAAAAATGGAAAATGGCCGAAAATTAAAAATATGTTGGTGGGAGAGTTCGAACCCTGGTCCAGGATCATATACGAGGGCTACTCTACCACTAGAGTAAAGACACACTTTGAAAAATTTATGCCCGACATATTACATATAATCAACAGCCGGAAGACACTAGAATTTGTCAATCACGTCAATTCAGAAAGTTTGAGTGCTTCTTCTTCCTTTTAACGAGGGAAACTCGAGACTCTTCCTCTTCTATCTCTCCACTGTCTTCTCATCAAATCTCATCCGCCATGACTGAACAAAGTCATTCTTCTACTGATCGATCTAGACGTCGGAGGTTCAGTGAGGTCGATTATTCATTCGGAGAGCACTATCACTTCCGATCTCAAGTTCCATTCATATCGTTCAACGATCGTCTCCAAAGAAGCCGACTGTTATTCTCCAATACCGTTCCGACCATCGGAGGATATTCTCGCCGTCATCATAATGAGGAAGCGCTATCGGGTATCGTTATCTTTGTCTCCGAGGCTTTGTAGTTCATGTTTCTTTAGATCCTAAGGATCCCGTTTTAGATGATGTGTTTAGGATTATCGATAGCATAGGATGGTCTTACACTGTGATGCATGTGCATCCATTCTGTCCTAGGGTTGTGAGAGATTTTATCTCAAACAAACCCTTCAACGATGAGGGTGCTCTATTCGGGGATATGTGTTCCAGTTTACCCCTTCGGTGATCAACCGATTGATGATGACACCATCTGTCGAACACTCTTTTGAGTGGAAAGAAGTTGATCTGAATCAGGCCATCTCACACCTCACTGGAGGCCAATGCTCTGGATGGACGGGATTCGATCTCAATGCTTTGCCCAATCCCTTCCAAGTTCTATACCGTGTTTGTGAGCTGAATTGGCTTCCAGGTCCTGACTCTGATTCAATGATCAAAAACCGACTCCGCCTTCTTTATGCTGTTGCCAATCGCAACAATATTAACTTTGGTCATCTTGTGTATGACCAAGTGGTCGAGATGACCCGCAAAACAGACTGGGACACAAACCTGATTTTTCCAAACCTCATATATCAACTCTTGATGCTTCAAAAAGAGGTTCCTTTGTTACCAGGAGACGAAGAACCTATTGGAAGAGGTCTCCCTATCTATGGATTAGCAGGTGACACAAGTGGACCAAGGGGACATATATAGTAGGCTGTATTAGTTTAGCAGTCGAGTGATTTTTTGTAAGGTCCATCACTCTTTCACGAATGTGACTAATATATGATATTTTTGTCAAGTAACTTGTGTCTGAATCCTCTATCAAACGGTTGTAATTTCAATGACAGTTATGTTTTTGGTATGATGTTATCCAACATAAATTTAGGATCACAACAAATACTAACGTCTTTGAAAGTTACATATTTATTCAAGCCTTGACAAACGTGATTGGGGGCATAATTTTATCACCTAGACGTCAAGTCAAATTCAAGTAATTAAATACTATCTTCTTCCAAAAACGTAAGGAAACAACATATATACGGTTCCTCACTCCTAAAGAATAAATTCATTCTTTAAAAATAAACCAAAGCAAGGAAACACTTAACTTCTACTTCCGCAGTTTTTTAGCTTAAAACTTCCTCTCTCACATGTTCCAAATCAGTTTAGAAATCATCACTGGAACCGTTAACTAAGCTCATATCAGTCAATCCTCCAAAAAACAGTGTAAGTGTAGGAATTTATAATAAGCCAACAAAATACAATACCTATTCCAAATTACTAATTTACCATCGGATTGAATCTAAGGATCGCCATATCAACAGAATGGAGAACCCACCTCTTACCCCCTGTCCAAATTGCAGGTAACACAAATCCTTATTCCAGTTTGTGTGCGTTCGCTCTTTAGATAATTTATAATAATATTTTTTTTAATTATATAATTATGTGTTTTTACATAAATAATTATATACATTTAAAAATTATTGATTGTTTACGTTATAATCATAGATGCATGTTAGATATGCTATATTTTTGTATATTTATATTTATATTTTACAATTATATGGAAATCAGAATAATAGAGAAATATTCACAAATTATTATCCCAAAATTAGTGCTGTTTATTACATAAATACTTTCCTTATCACGAAATATAATCAATGCACGGGTCACCAATTACCTATATACTTTCCTTATAACTACAATAATGAATAGACACATTTAAAATGTATATAGAATGATATGGCTGTATTAAGTATATGATTATAATTGAGAACACTGCATTTAGGTTGGTAGGTTTATGGTATTTGTGGTTTTTATTGGCGAAGAACATAGTGTATGTATAGAGTACTCCTAAGCCTTGATGAGAAAGCTATGAGTTATTGCCAAGCAGTAGATACACAAAACTTTTATTATATTAAAGAGTAAATTTCTGCGTAAATGATTCATAATTAGCAATAACAATATAGAAAACTTTCACTTGAGACAATAATTTCAAATGAGGAGGCGATAAAATTGCATCATTATCATTTTGTTTCAAGTAATTAAAATATAGAGCAAATTAATTATATGGTTCAAGTTACTGGTTATAAGATTCGACCAACAATTTTTTTTTACATTAATTCATCATTCTTTTTTTGTGAAACCTATGAATCCCCTATATACCATAGATCATGTCTGTTAAAAATTGGTTGTTTGTGAATTATGTAGTGGTGAACCTCTGGCACATAGATCCCATAGACCATGTATGTTAAAAATTGAAAACAAAATCAACACCGGGTCATATTGGTTTTAAGTAACCATACAATACAATAGTACACTAAACCAATGATATTAAAATGGTTACTGATCAAACAAAACGCATCATAATAAAGTCTTTAACCGATGACAAAAAAAGTCTTTAACCACAAATCTAAATGGCTGAAACAGATGGTGATATGTATAATTACACCATTGTATTAATTTTAATTATTCTAAATTGTTATATCTATTTTCTAATGATCTTTTTTCATTGCATATTTTAATATTATTTTTCACACATTTTATTTTTTAATGATAATATTTTTATTTAATTACTTAAATTCATATATTTTTAATGATACTATAAATATAAAGATATTCCTATTGTCATGTAAATATGATGAAATTTCAAGGGCAGAAACCCAAATTTTCAAAATAAAATCATGCTTTAATAGTATAGATATCAAACGACCTGCAAAGCAACCGAAGAGAACTCATCCCTAGCGAAGAGGATGACATCTGCGCAATTTGCCACCACGAGCTTGGCGCATATGGAGACTTGAACTCTTTGGTTTGCAACCATTCCTATTATCACCAATGCATTTTAGGCTGGATCAAGATCACCTTAACAGGAAAACCCTCTAGTAAACTATAAAATATGCTAACCAAACTGTTAGACTTCATGTCCATATGAAGAAAAGAAAAGGACGACTGACATCAAGCACTACTGGCAATATTATATAGTTTTATATTTTAGTCCAAAGTACATGTGTAAGTTTAAAAGTGCTAAAACTCTCATGCAGCCGTCAAATATTTTTGAAGTAAGTTGCGTAATTCATTTGGTTCCGAAACCATATTTACTAATTGAAAACAATCTCTTTGATAAAACATGAATTGTCAAAATACAATGAATAAAATATGGATGAAACTACGTTAGCGGGAGGGGGAGGCAGCTGCCCTAGTAATTTCAAATATTAAACAATTTTATTAGCTAAATAACCAAATATTCATTGGTTTAGTTGGTGTTAACCCCCAATAAAAATTTGTCTGTGTCCCCGAGCAATGGTTGTTTGATTCTCGATTGGATGTATTTTTGATTTTTTTAATTAAAATATATTATTTTCAATTAACATCAAGAGTCCATTACATAATAGATCACATTTTGTCTTTTCCATTATATTGAGTGCCACTTCCTGCTCGCGGTGTACATTCTCGTGGACAAAGAGAGAGTGTAAACAGTTTGGCCCCTAATGAAGTGAAAGAATGAATTTTTTTATAGTTAATTAGCTCAATATACACAAATAAATGTCATATTCAAGGATGGAAAATTGAAGTAAATAGTGAAAAGTAGGTGTAAAATGACTTAGACAACATTTTTAGTTGAGCTAAATTACTCTAAATAGATAAGGTAGATCTAGGGCCTAGACTTAGACTAAGACATATATTATGATTTGATTAAGATTTTGTAAGTAATATATAATTTGTGTATGTATAGATATAACTTTGGGTTTAGACCCAAACACAAAACTATTAGAAAAACAATTTCTCTTTTTTTTTTCATGTTTCTCGCCTCCTGTCAAAATTTTAATTTAAAGAAAAAACGAGTGATTTTACTACAAAATCACAACTGAATCAAAATTATTTTATATCGTTCAGGGTTATGCTATCTCACAGCCTGATACTTCATGTGCTACACATATTATCTTTACCAATATGTATTTTATTGTTTATTAGAAAGTAAAAATAGCCGGCTAAATCGAATAAGGATCCAAAATTGAAAAGTGTAGCCATATACTAAAATGTGTGTTAATATTATTTTGTGGTATTGCACATGTTTGTTTATGTATTCATATTCGATTAACTATAATAAAAAATATAATTTTTATATATTCATATTGTGCTAAATCAAATAAGGATGAAACTATTTAAAACTAAAACGATAGACATAAATGTGTAACAATCAAGATTAGACGATTCTGATATAGTAATACCAATTATTCAGTTATTTCTAACTGTTATTGAATATTTAAGTTAGTGGTCGGTTAGTTATATGAATGAATGTTAAACTCAATTATTATCTCTACACGCTAAATCTTAAACCTAAAATCCAATGAAATTTCTTAACACTATACCAAAGAGTAAACTCTAAACCCAAATGATAAACACTAAACCTTAAAATCATGATTAACCCTAAAAAGCCAAACCCATAAGATAAACTCTAAACCATAAACAAGAAATCCTAAACCTAAAACCAAATTCATGTGATAAACTCCAAACCAAAGGATAAACCCAAAATCCTAAACTTTAAATCCCAAGGATAAACCCTAAACCCAACACACATATGAAACCCAAGGGATAAATACAAAACCCTAATCCCAAAGGATAAATACTAAACTTTAAACCCAATGGATAAACAATAAACCATAAACCCAAAGATAAACCATGCTCCAAAAGGTTAACCTTAACTCTATATCCAAGGATAAACTCTAAATCCTAAATTTTAAATTTAAAAGATAAACCCTAAATCCAAAAGATAAACCTAAACTCAAATCCTTATGATAAACACTAAACTCATAGGATAAACACTAAACCCAAAGATAAATCCTACTCAAAAAGGTGAAGCTTAACCCTATTTCCAAAAGATAAACTCTAAACCCAAGGGATAAACCCTAAACCATTAATCCAAACTCATATGATAAACACTAAACACAAAGGATAAACACTGAACCCTACTCCCAACGGATAAATACTAAACTCTTATCTCGAAGATAAACCATATTCCAAAGGGTGAACATTAAATCTATATCTTAAGGATAAACCTAAACAATAAATCACGACAATCGTTATAGGGATAAAAGAAACAATATCCAGTTAACACATTTATTGTACGACCAATACTTCTTTAAACTTGAATGATATAACACATACATTTGATTAACAGATATTTCATATATAATATGTTAAGTAATGTATACTAGTTATCCGAAAATCAATATTGTTAGTTGATTTTTTCGATCAGTGATCTGTTATAAATATAGATCTCAACCCAAAGATTATTCGAGTAGATAATGTGATGTTTGTTGGTTCACTCAAAGAAAATAATATATGTAATGCAATTGGGTTTAGAAACTTTTAACCGGCTAACATCCATTTTCAATTATATACTGGGAAGATAATATTTTGTTACATGTGTAATATTTGGTTTGGGGTCTCTAATTATACCCGACATTAATCGAAAAACCAACTAACAATAATGATATATGAATAGTCTGTATTATTTTTGTTTAGGCTTTACGGTTTATCATTTGGTCTTAAGGTTATTCTTTAGATTTGAGGTTTAGTTTTTAGTGTTTATAGTATGGGTTTGGGTTAAGGGTTTATCTTTTGGATTTAATATGTATCCTTTGGGTTTATGATTAAAAGTTAGAGTTTAGGGTTTATCTTCTAAGTTTAAGGTTAAGGGTTTGGGTTTAAGATTTAAGTTTATCCTTTGGATTTAGTGTTTAGGTCTTAAGGTTTATAATGTGGAGGTAAGAATTTGGTAAAACATAATAGTAGCTCTCAAACATGTAATTGAAATAGTTGTTAGCTTGATAAAACTTTATAAGAACAACGAAGTTTTAATATTGGTTGTAAATGGCGATTAAATCATAATGTAATAAGTTATCCTAAGTCTTCTTCTGGTTTTCTTTATATATCATGACCAACACTCTTTGTGCCTTAGTATCTAGGAAAGATGAAATTGCAAATATATATATTTTTAAAATAACTAAATTATCACACCAAAAAATTAATATTATTAAATATGTAATCACTCTATTCATTCTTTACAAATCTCTCTCTCTCTTTTTAAATAATGGTGAAACTGATTGTGGTTACCACCTATGACTGATATCTGATCAGTAATATGCCAATGTTTCTCGATATGTCGGGATGGACCACCAGACCCACTTTTCCTCCACACATATGACATACTTTACTCGAAGCATAATTTGCAAGATCAACAATATATAGTGGATGTACTTCACCTACTGCAAATGACAATAAAACTATTGGCAAGCTAAAACTACTCAAAATAAAAGCATTAAATATAATACAAAAAACATATCAATACCACATGGGTAATATATTACTTAACCATTAATAACTAATGTTAGATGACTAATTATCATATTATCATAGAATTTCTATTTGATATATCATATTAACGTTTAAACTTATTATAGATATCGCCATATAGTATTTGAAGAATTTAGCATACTCAATACAAAATAGTTGTAATATCCTTATATATAAGGTGGCCATTTTAGTAGAGGAAAGGCAAAGCTTCTAATAAACTACGCAAAGATAATAAATGTATTAGCCAGCTAAACCATGGCATGTCTTGTTTTAAAAAAAGCCTCGTTACCAAAGCTGGATCGAGATGTGCATGGAGGATAAGACGCGTTGTCTTGATCACAGAGGAGTGATCCGGAGAATCTTTGGATGTAAATACGAAATAAAAATATTTTTTTGAGATTGTGGTGTTGAATAATGAAGCATTGTTGAATGATTATGGAGTAAAAAAAATATTTTGTGTAGATTTATCATGTAGATGAAAAAGAACGAGATGAAAAGATTAGAATGAAACTATGAATATTGAGAAATAATGTGAGAGAACAAATAAAGTGATGATTAATTTTGGACCTTATATGTTATATGTATATATACATTGTATGTAGTATGTTAAATTGTAATTTTTTTAATTTAAGTTTTGACACTGTAATATTTGTTCTTATTTTTTACACAAGCCCATTTTAGATTTTTTTTAAATTTTGTTATTTATTCTAAAACATTAATATATATATATTTTTTTTTTTTGTCATCAGCATTACAGACTCATGTTGACTCTGTGAACCAAACCGGGTGAGCTGAATCCAAAACATTAATATATTATGTTAAGAAATTTGATGTTGATGATGTCTTTACCATTTTTAATTAAGGGATTTTTCAAATATGACCTAAAATTTCAAGTCAAACAAAAAAATAATCCATGTTTTTTTTGAAACTGTTTTTTTACCTATTCACTCTAGAAGTTCGAGTTATTCACGAAAATATCTTTGTTTTTTTCTTCTTTTTTCGAAAATGAGTCTTTTACCTTATAATGGCATTATTTTGAATTTTTTTTTGATTTTTAGTGGTAAACCCTCTCAACTATGTTTATTTAACATAGAAACCCTTAAACTAAAAATTTACCGGTAGTAATGGCAATTATGACCTGATAGGGCTTAATTCATTAAATAAAGTTAGTTTGAGAGTTTTTTCGTTAAATATTTAGTTTGAGAGTTTTTACCCAAAACAAATTTAGTTGAAGGGTTTTAACGTTAAAAATCCAAGTTTTTACTAAAGAATCCATATGCGAATGCGGGCTTCGTTTCCTAGTTATTTTTAATTGTTAATACCTCCAATAAAATATATTTCTGGATCTGTGGCTAAATAAAATCCATGTGACCGAACTGCGTACCCAATTACACTCTGAAAGGACACACGGTCGAGTCACTTCACAACTTTGGACCCAATACGAACGAAGGACACATGCATTTCGATCTTTACTGCCCAGAGGTTACGAAGTAGTCTACACTTAGTAGTCGGCATAAAAAAACAGAGCATAAACTGCTTACAAGTGATGTTTTCTTGATTCAAGACTACTTGCAAGATATGAAAACGAAAAGCCAAAAAAGACTACTTTCGAAAATATGAGATGAGTCAAGCTGCCTAGTTTACAAACACCAGCATATTTTAATTTTCTCTTCTATACTCACTCCGTTTCAAAAAGATACATATTCTAGAAAAAAATTTTGTTTCAAAATGATTCATTTTTTAATTTTCAATACACCTTTTATCAACTAATAATGATTAATTATAAATTTCAAGAAAATTAATTGTATTTTCATTTTCTGAATTTTTATAAGCTTAAAATTATAGAAAATAGATAATCACAGAAAATTATGCATTAAATATTGAAATTTAATATATTTTTATTAATCTTTGTGGAAAAAAAACTAAAACATGTATAATTTTTAAACGGAAAGAGTATATGTTTTCTATTGTCAACAATTTTTAGAATAGTAAAGTTAGTCTATTTATATCTCTATGTATGTATGTGTCAGCTTATTGTTTTAACTTTTAACAAAAAAAAATATTTGTAAAAAAATATTAAAGAAACATATTAAATCGTATAAATAATTTTGTGTGTTTTAAACAATATGTTAATTTATATGTCAAAATAAATATTTAAATATAGGGCAAATCTCCAAAATAGCACATTTCTAAGTTTATATCACAAAAATAGCACTCTAAAACCAAAATGACCAAAATAGCACATTTCTAAGTTTAT
>NC_027752.1:20210867-20219989 GCF_000695525.1 Brassica oleracea var. oleracea
CTAAACCCTAAACCCTAAACCCTAAACCTTAAACTCTAAACCCTAAACCCTAAACTCTAAACCCTAAACCCTAAACCCTAAATTCTAAACTTCACCCTTTAACTCTAAACCCTAAATTTGTGACTTTTGATAAAACATTAAGTGCTATTTTTGTGACTTTTGACCTTGAATGCTAGTTTGGGAACAAAAACTTGATTTAGTGCTATTTTTGTTTTTTTCTCTTAAATATATTCTATTTTACATAATTTATTTTTATAATAAAGTATTTTTAATTGTAAATAACTCCAATAAAATATATTTCTGGATCCGTAGCTAAATAAAATCCATGTGACCTAACTACCCAATTATACTTTGAAAGGACATACAGTCGAGTCACTTCACAACTTTGGACCAACACGAATGAAGGACACATGCATTTCCGTCTTTACTGCCCAGAGTTTACGAAGTAGTCTCCACTTAGTAGTCGGCACAAAAAACAGAGCATAAACTGCTTACAAGTGATGTTTTCTTGAAGAGCAAGTGTTGATAAAAAAAAATGATCAAGACTACTTGCAAGATATGAAAACGAAAAGCCAAAAAGACTACTTTCGAAAAGATGAGATGAGTCAAGCTGCCTAGTTTACAAACACTGCGCATAGCCGTTACGCAGAAACATAGAAGACCATACCATCAAGCGGAATGAGTGATCCCTTGGGGCATTCAGAAAAGACAAGAAACAAAAGAACAACAACAGATTATTGTTTAAGCCCCAGAGATGTCCTTGGAACACTTGGAGAATGTGAACACAACTTGAAGAAGGACAAGAGTATAGATGGAAAATTTAGACAGATACCAGCAGAAATAAGGTTAAAAAACCAAGTATTTACGTGAATATCGTCAACCATGTCCACATCCAAAGTAGAAAGAAGCTCCAACAAGAACATACCAAACATAAATTTGACTTGACAGAAAGGTGCTTTTAAATGTTAAAAAAATTACAGTGATGTTTCTAGTGACTGAGAATCTATAAGATATTCAACAAAAAGGATGCATTGGCTCTGTCCTTATGCCATTTGTTTTCCTGCTAGTAGTGGGTAGAATTCTAGTCCGGCCTCAAATCATCATCATGTCATATATTTGCTGAAACGAAATGGGAGCAAAAGTAGTGGTGACATAGTGGGCCAATACACAATTGTGATTGTTTATACCAGAAAGTAAGGTTTTTTGAAGGTGGTTTTAGTGTTAAAGAGGTTGAAAAACAGATATCTCAATTAGTAAAGGGAAAGAATGTGTGTGTGTGTGTCCCCAATAGACTATAATAATTGAGTCTTTATGGAGCCCTGTGCCACACAAACCCTCTTTTCTCACGTGCTCCCAGTCACATGTAACACTATTTGGAGTCAAGATCACGAAACTTAAAGTGTAATGTATTAAAAATAATAATCAAAAGATTATGATGAAAAAAGAAAGTGTTCAACTTGGAATTACTTTTTTTCAAAGATAAAGTTGAAAAAGAAAAGCTAACTTCCCCCAAAGCCTATGTTTTTGAAAGGTTTTTCCTCCGCACTGCCAGAGACAGAGAGAGTGTCTGCAGAGACTTTGGTCTTCTTGATGGGTACCTCGGACAACCCTCCTCCTGCTCATGTTCCTCCCACCAGCTTCTCCAAATCCTTTACCACCCGGTTCTCTTCTCTCTCTCTCTACATGTCCAGGTTTGTTCCTTTTTTTGAAATCAATGTTTTACTAATGAATGAAGGATATTGCAGCATATTCTCCGATGTTGCGGGAGATATAACAATTGTCGTAGATGGAGAGCCTTTTCTACTACACAAGGTTAGTGATTACACACACACACATACACAGTTCAACAAAATTCAATTAAATGGTAATTTTCAATATTGCAGTTTCCTCTGGTGGCTAGGTGTGGAAAGATCAGGAAACTGGTGGCAGAAGAGATGAAAGAGACTTCAAGAACCCTCTCCCATACAGAGCTCCCAGACTTCCCAGGCGGGTCACACACCTTCGAGCTCGCCATGAAGTTCTGCTACGGCATCAACTTCGAGATCACCATCTCCAACGTGGTCGCTCTCCGCTGCGCAGCCGGTTACCTCGAGATGACAGAGGACCACAAAGAAGAGAATCTCATCGCACGGACCGAGACTTACCTCGAACAAGTCGTGTTTCGAAGCCTGGAGAAGTCGGTGGAAGTCCTCTGCTCCTGCGAGTTGTTGCTTCACCCTCACGACATAGCCGAAGCTTACCACGTCCCCGAAAGGTGCGTGGAGGCCATAGCTATGAACGCATGTAGAGAACAGCTAGTGCTGGGACTATCACGTCTTAACAGAACCAGCCAGAGAGGAGACTCTCCACCAGAGTGGTGGATCCAAGACCTCTCTGCTCTAAGGATCGATTATTACGCACGTGTTGTCTCCGCCATGGCGAGAACAGGCTTGCGGTCCGAGAGCATCATCACTTCTTTAATGCATTACTCTCAGGAGTCTTTAAAAGGCATCAGAGACCGTCAGGAACGTACCAAGCTCGACTCAGGCACGATTGAGAACGAGCAGAGGAACGTCGTTGAAGCCATCGTTAGCCTTTTCCCCAACGACAAAGTCCCTCTGAGTTTCCTCTTTGGGATGTTGAGGGTTGGGGTTACTATAAACGTTTCCGTCTCTTGCAGGCTTGAGCTCGAGATGAGAATCGCTCAGCAGCTGGAGAGAGTCTCGCTTGATGATCTACTCATACCTGTCGTCCGAGATGAAGAGTCCATGTACGATGTGGACACGGTTCATAGGATACTCGTATGTTTCTTGAAGAGGATAGAGGACGAAGAACGTAACGAAGATGACAACGAGACTGAGAGTCTGATTGATTCCACGTGTCACAGCTCGTTACTGAAAGTGGGACTGATCATAGATGCGTATTTGGCAGAGATCGCACCAGACCCGTTCCTGAGTCTAAACAAGTTTACCGATTTGATAGAGATTTTGCCGGATTACGTGCGTGTCACGCATGATGGTCTCTACAGAGCTATTGATATGTTTCTTAAGGTACTACTAGCATTGAACATCTCTGGTGTTTTTGTAAGAATCTCGTATTGATGTTTTTGTAATGATGTTTAGGGACATCCGTTGCTGACCGAACAAGAATGCAAAAGTCTCTGCAAGTTCGTAGACACGAAGAAACTTACACAAGAAGCATGCAGCCACGCGGCTCAGAACGACCGGTTACCGGTGCAGATGGTTGTTCGAGTTCTTTACTCGGAACAGCTGCGTCTGAAGAACATTGTGTCAGGAGAGTCAGGGATGGTAATGTCGTCTCAGAAACTCAGCAGCGGGGTCCCGAGCGGAGCAACGTCTCCGAGAGACACTTACGCATCGTTGAGGAGGGAGAACAGAGAGTTGAAGCTGGAGATCTCGAGGGTGAGAGTGAGACTGAGCGAGTTAGAGAAGGAGCAGGTTTTGATGAAACAAGGGATGATTGAGAAGTCAGGTCATGGTGGAACATTGATGACCTCACTTTCCAAAGGGATTGGGAGGATGTCTATATTTGGTGGTGGAGCTAAAGAAGAGAAACGACGTAAGGCTAACCGCAAAAACAGGCCAAGGTTGAAGGGCAAAACCGGTATTAACCGAACAGAGTCTATGTTTTAAAAAGGTGGCTAGGGAACACTTAATAATATCATGTATTCTTAACAAAGTCTATGGCTACTTCTGAGTGTATATCTCGTGATCAGAACTTGGAATGTGATTTATCAAATAATATTATAGAACAAAAATTGACATTAAAATGTTATTATTAGAAGAAGTTTATTCTCTTTGTCATGAAGAAAAGGATGAGAGACAAGTGATGATCATGTCGCTTATTATGGGCTTAAGCAAGAGAGTGGGCTTAGGTTGGCGAGATCATGCTCTTGAGGTTTCAGGAGCTCCAACGAGGCGTGTTCGGATCTGTGGAGATGAAAATAAAACTGATTAATTTGAGAGGTTGTGAGCATGATGAGAAAAAAAGAAGAATATTCCAAACCTGGGGAAGCTTCTGTCTGAAGGCGACGTCTAGGCGTGCGTCTAAAGTATTCTCGCAGACAATCTTTCCATCTTGAGATGCCAGCACCACCCCGCCCGAGCTTCACCATCAAGACACCCTCATTGCTCATGTGGATGATATTACGTGACAAGCGAGAAAGACAGATTGAAACGATGGAAGAAGTTTACCAGTGAGGGTCATGTGAATCAGGTTGCTTAGGATTAGGAGGTGGAGGGAGGAACACTTTCTCGTCGATGGTTATCTTAGGAGACGCGACTTTCGCTTTATCTGCATACTGTTTCTTAGCATCCTCGATGATTGACTCAACAACCTTCTTGTCCATCTCTCTGCATCTCAGCAGCACTGATGGCTCTTTCAGCCGCAGCAAACTCTTACGTACATACACCACAGTGATAACTGTTAAGGACTTGTTGACAAGGATAATAAGTATATATAGAAAGATAAATCAATACCTCAACGATGAGAGCCTTGAGAAGCTTTTTGTACGCGTTCTTGTCGTTGGAGACACGAAGAAGGTCCTTAGCCGCAGAGTCTTTCATGGAGGTGACAACGTCATCTTGTGCTTGAAGGTACTTAATCCTACTAGCATTCAGCTGCGTCGAGTAGTCGCTAAAGAGAGAAATGGAATTAGTCTGAAGCCTGAGAGCAAGAAGATGAAAGTGATATAAACAAAGAAGAAGCTTACATGCGCTTGCGGATATCGACCTGCTTGAGCTTGCGATCATAATCTTGACGGAGCTTACGCTTGGCAGTCTCGAGAAGCTGAAGTCTCTCTATGTTGAATTCCTCCTCAGCGGAGATCGAGATCTCGTTAGCTTTCTCTTCCGCCTCTTGCCGGATGAACCGGACCATCTGTTGTATCTGCTTTGACACATCTGCGTCGTTCATATCTCTCTCTCTCACACACAAACAAAAACAATCACAAACTTCCTTCTCAAACTCTATTTTATAACTCTTGCGAGAGGAGCTAGACCCCACTTTTTGGTGCCAAAACTTCGTTTTCATGGACCATTGACTCTTTCTTTATATCAAATCACTACTATTTTTGGAATCACAGATTGTGAAGAAGTAGTCTTGTTTAGAAAAAAACATGAATAAGGTCGACAAAACCCAATAGCATATTATTAATTTGGTTATGTAATGTAAGATATAAGATTATATCTAAGTTTTTATGTCAGAAATTAAAAGCTTGTCTTCCCTCACTTATTTCGGAAATCACTTATTTCGAAAATACAATCGGTTTTTGTGTTTGGAAGATTGATATCTGACAATATCCTCATAGCTCAGGAGATGTTTCATTGTTTGAGGACTAATAAATCATGTCAGGATAAATTTATGGCCATGAAAACGGATATGAATAAAACTTATTATAAAGTTGAATGGATTTTTATAGAAGAGCTACTGTCCAAGATGGGGTTTGATCATCACAAGACACAACTAATGATAGAATTTATCTCTTTGGTACAGTACATAGTCTTATTGAATGTCAACCAAAGGGACACATAACTCCACAGAGAGGTCTACGCAGAAGGATCATTTATCTCCTTATTTATTTAATATGTGTACAAAAACATTGATAGCAAATATTAAAAAGGCGGAGAGAGAGAAACAACCGAGGGGCACAAAGGATGCAAGGGCTTGTCCCCCAATATCTCATTTCCTCTTTGCAAACGATAGCCTTTTCTTCTGAAAAGCACAAAGAGTGGAATGTCAAACCATTCTCAGGATTCTAAAGGAATACGAAGTGGTATCGGGTCAGCAGATAAATTTTGAAAAATCTCCGATTCAATTTGGTCACAAGATTGAAGAACCCATCAAATAGAAACTATGGGAAATTTTAGGGGTACATAATTTAGGCGGTATGAGATCTTATTTGGGAATTCCTGAGAATTTGGGAGGATAAAAAATACAGGTTTTTGGTTTTGTTCAAGATCAATTGAATAATAGAGTAAAGGGATGGATTTTCAAGTTGTTTACCAAAGGGGAAAGGAAATGATTATAAAATATGTGGTAACGGTTTTGCCAAACCATGTAATGTCCTGTTTTCGCATACCAAAAACGGTAATAAAGAAGCTAACAAGTACAGTGACACAATTTTGATGGAGTCCGGAGGGCAATACTAAAAGTATGCACTGGAAATCATGGAATAAACCATGTATCCCCAAGGATGAATGAGGCTTGGGTTTTAATGACCTCACATATTTAAATACAACCATGCTTGAAAAGCAATTTTTGAGATTCATCGACAAACCAAACACACTTTTCTCTCGCGTGTTCAAATGACGGTATTTCAGGAATGCATCACCCCTAGAACCAATTAGATCGTACTCGTCATCCTACGATTGGCGCAGTATTATCTCTGCTAGATTTTTTGTTAGCAAATGACTAATCAAAAGGGTGGGATCAAGATCTTCTATCTCCATATGGAATGATCCATGGCTCTCATCCACTCGCCCGAGACTAGCAAATAAAAATCAGCACAATCTTTACATGGACCTTACAATGGATTCTCTCATCAATGTAACATCAAGGACATGAAATTTACAGGTCATTCAGACTCTGGTGGATCATGAAGATGTTAAAATAATTGAAAGTATACTATTAAGCCGAATTCAGACAGCAGATCGCGATGGATGACATTTTACTAATAATGAGATATATATAGTTAAATCTGGATATCAAATTGAACGTGTGTACCCAGACATAAAAAGAATGTTACCAGATTTTGGTCCATCGATCTCTCCTCCGAAGGCTTTCTGCTGGAAGGTTTGCTTTCAACCTAAGATGAAACATATTTTGTGGCAACTAGTATCATGATGTATAGAGGTTAAGAAAAAAAATTAAGAGCAAGAGGAATACAAGGGGATACAATTTGTGCACGATGTAAAGCACCTGAGAAATCCATAAATCATGTATTTTTTGAATGTCCACGGCGGTTCAAGTTTGGGCACCTCACGAATTCTTTCGAATCCAGACATCTTTCCCACTCAATCACTTTTTGCGAATATGGATTATTTATTTTGGAGAGTTTCTCCGGAATTGGAATGCCATCAATTTGCATGGATCTTATGGTACATATGGAAATGAAGAAACAACAAAATTTTTAGTAATTTAGACATTGATCGTAGAGATACTCTTAAACTAGCAGAAATTGAGTCTTTACTTTGGGCTGTGGCGCAGATCTCAATTACATGGAGAATCGAGCAAACTCGATTACCAGTAGAAGTGATAGTACCGGATATCCCAGGTCGATGGTGTTTTACGGATGGAACATGAAAAAATCAGAATGTATATTAGGGACAAGGGTGGTATATCATACTGGAAGGTTTTGATGGTTCAATAGGAGCGAGAAATATGCGAGCGAGTCAGTCGCCACTTCACTTGGAGATAGAGGCTTTTATTTGGGCAATGGAGTGTATGAAGAATCTAAGACAGTTTAATGTTACATTTGCAACGGATTGTTCTCAGTTGGTGAAGATGATTTCGAAACTAGAAGAATTGTCAGCCTTTGCAAGTTACTTAAAAGCCATGTTCGAAACTACGTTAGACGTAACGCGTGCGCGCGGTTGGATAGGGCCTAGCGCCGAATCAATTAATCGGAGATTATACGGGGATTAATCGGGGCGTAATTTTAGATTATTTATATACGTTTTATGGATTTATATTTTAAATATGCAAACTAAGAACAATAAACTCGCATGGTTCAGTGGCTAGACTCATTTATTGGTACGTACATGTCATGGGTTCGAGTAAATGAAAGCTCTTTTTCTCTATTTTCTAACGTTTTAGGTTAAATGAAAGCGAAATGACGAAAATAACCCCGTCTCCTATCTTAAACCTGCGAATTTTCAGACACAACTATTTCCATGTTTTTTTCTTGCAAATCTTATAGGTTTCAAACAATATATAACAAATCTATTGTGAAACACTTCCCTACAGACTTCAAATCACCAGAATACTGATTTCTTCAACTTTTCCGAGTAACTGACCGCCTAAGGCCAAATCGCGGCGGTTCCTGGCCGCAACGCGCTTTTCCGGCGAGTATCCTGCCGCCTAAGCTGCGTTTTCGAACATGGCTTAAAAGAGAAATGTTTTAAAGAGAAGTTTCAACAGCTCAGAGCTCATTCATATACCACGGACGCAGAATTCAAGGGAGAACAATATTGCACGCAGTGCAAGAAAGCAATCGTCGTTTGTTGTCCATAAGAATGCGGAGCTACCAGTTTGGTTTCCAGAATCTACATGATTCTTTTAAGTTGACAAAAAAAATTGGCTTTACTCTTCATGAATATTTTATTACTAATTAAACAGGCTGTTTTGGTGAGCATAACTCCATTTTGGCAAGTTAATGCTTTAAATTCTAGGTGAAGAAACCTAAGTTACTCGTGTTGCTTTTGTTGTTAGCGGAAAGAATTATCAAAAAGCTTGGAGATGCCATTGCAGATATTATTGTTATTGCTTAAAGATTTTACCTTGTCCCATGGTGCATGCATCCTTAGTACAATCACTGCCTCTACAACATCTTCCACTATAAACGAGCTACCATTATATGCAACAACAACTCTTATAGATCACACGAGCAATCGACAAAAATGAAAAAAAAAAAACAAATTGTAGACCAATGAGGAACCAAAAAGCCAGCAATATAAGAATATAAACATAATCATAAGAATAATTAATTTGCTCATGTGATTGCATAATGTAACAAAACTGAAAAAATTAAATGACGTATAAGGTGAGATTCAGCTTATTCAAAACTCAAAAGATGTTGATGTAACATGTGTGCTTAGTAGTTTTAATGATGCTGAGACATAAGCTGTTAAATTTAAATTCAAATTAACGTTCTTCTTACTATAACTTTAAACTTTAAAGCTGTTAAGTTTAATTGAGTTGCTACAGTTATCGATTACAGTTTTCTTCATGCTTCTTATACCAGACTTCTCACTTACCATACTGTAGCCACTGGAATTTCTTTTGCAAGCAGTTTAGTAAACATTCTTCTTACTATATGTCTAATCAAACAAAACCATCACATATTGTTGTAGCGACCACTAAGAGAGAGAGAGAGAGAGAGAGAGAGAGAGAGAGAGAGAGAG
>NC_027752.1:20220362-20226857 GCF_000695525.1 Brassica oleracea var. oleracea
GGGGGAGAGAGAGAGATAATGATTGTTTCGGATCCCGTGGGATGTCCCGCAAAACCCGCTGAAGCCTAATCCCACAGCAACCCGTCCCGCGAGTCCCGCAAATTTGCGGGCCTACAAATACAAAGCCCAAGCCCGCCCTACTACAAGCCTTTGCGGGCAAGGCACGCGGTCCAAGTCCAACATTGCCATCTCTAAGTCCATGTGTCACGATGTAAATTGCATCGTTTAAAGATATTACTAAGAATTTATATTTGTTTAATAATTTTAGATTATAATTAAAATACAGATATGTCAATATCAATTAATATATCTATCTTATTATTAATTTAGATAAGTTATTTTGAAAATACGAATAAACAAATTAAACCAGACCAAAACCCACATCAAAAGGAATATTATAAACCATAAATATAATTGAAAAGCATATATTTAATTTAGTAAACTATAATATTATAAAATAATTAAATTACCCAACAAACTGAATTATTCGAATACTTTTAGATATATAAATAAATAAATAAATATATATATATAATGAAAGAAAAGACAATTCTTTATAAACATATGCAGTTTTTAGGATGAAAAGATATATCTTAAACATTTTTACAGTCTCTTTAAAATCTATACAATTTTTAGAATGAAAAAAACCCGTCACTATGAAAAGACACATCTTTAAACATTTTCATCATTTCTTAAACCAATACAATTTTTAGAATAAAAAGATAAGTTTTAGATTTTTTATGAATTCCTATTATTAATAGTTATATTTAAAAACATAGAGTTGTGTTGGTACTGTAGTGTTAATCATATTTTCTTTAAACTTAATTTTTGAAAATTAGTTGGTATAATAAATAGAAATTAGCAAATTAAAAAATAACATCCATACAAGTTTATGCAGTTTTAGAGATTGTAGACATTTTTAATAGTACTATTATTAATAATACAGGGAAAGAAACGGGAGATCATATTTTTCATACCTATAAATCGATATATATATATAATAATCAAAAACAGAAACCGCTTCAATGTTTTGTGTCTAATGGTAAGACTAATGGTCCGAATGGTAACCGCGGATATGGTAATATAAGCAGTGCGGAATTGAAATGCGGCACGGTTCATGCGGTTTCCGGTACAAGTGCGATTTTAATAGAATAAGCGGTGCAGAATCATGTTTGATTAGTGACATTTTTTATTTGCGGTTTTGATAGATAAATATTTTAATTAATATAATTTTTAAAATATTTTAATATAAAGTTTTAAAAATAAGTTTTCGTATTGAACCGAATCGCCAATTTTAGTGAGTTTGACCAATTTCCAGTTTACTCATATACGATTTTTAACACAATTTGTAAAGACGAGTCATGATTTGACCGACCAATGCAGTTCACTTTTTAAAAGATTGATAACCATCTTAAATTAAAAAAAAATTAATTTGATTATGATTCAATTTAGTTTTCTGATAATTTTAATTAAATCGAGTGGCTTATATTAAATTATTCAGTTTATAAATTATGTTTTATATATGGAAAACAAAGAATGAATTTCGCTTTGAGCAAACTAGGAAGGATCCTGCTAGTGTGTTTGAGAAAGCTATTATGGAAGCTGAGATTTTGAGAAAAATTCAGGCTCATAGCAAGATTTTGGACTCTTCCGATGCGGGTCTCTAATGAGAATGAAGTTTGGATTCATCCTCCTCCTTCTTGGTTGAAATGCAATATGGCCTCTTCTTGGTTGGAGAATGCGGTCTTGAGTGGAGCTTCTTGGTTGGTAAGGGATGAGAATGGTAGGGCGGTGATGCCGTGCTGCATAGTCGTCGTGCTTTTCCCTGTCTAGCCTCAGCCTTAGATGTTGAGCTTAATGATCTGAGCTTAATGATCTTATCTGGTCTGTGGAGTCTCTTGCTAGTCACCACTTGGAAGTGTGATCTTTGAGTCCTCGTCTTTGGACCTGCGTCAAGCTTTGTTGCAACCGG
The DNA here is from genome assembly GCF_000695525.1 of Brassica oleracea var. oleracea. Lineage (NCBI taxonomy): Eukaryota > Viridiplantae > Streptophyta > Magnoliopsida > Brassicales > Brassicaceae > Brassica > Brassica oleracea. Next base: position 20,222,335 of record NC_027752.1, read on the forward strand.
ACCTTTTTCCTCAGCATCAGGCTCTATTATCATTAATTCTCCATCGTCTTAACTGCTTCCAGGCTTGGAGTGTTGATTTCGTTAAGTCTTCGAGAAACCTGTCAGTGATCTCGATTGCTACTAGTGTGACCTCGGACAATAGGCACCAGTCATATGTGGCTTCCAGTGGTTCTTTCTGGTTGAATAATCTTTTGCAGAAGGAAGCTTTAACCAAGTTTGTAGGATTATACTCCTCTGTCCCTGTTGCTGTGTGAGCTATTTTTTGAAGAATCTTTCCTCTACACGCTCTCCTCTGTTCCTGTCTCCCCTGCACTATGCGGGTATCTTTCATTGCTGCCTATTGGTAGTCTAACTCTATGGGGCTGTTCGTTTCACCATCTGTCATTTTCATCCAGATGATCCATTTATATGATCTATCCAGATGATCCATTCAGATTTTTAGGACTGTTTGTTTGTCCATCTAAATGAATTCAAATGACTTTTCTAGATGAATCATCTAAATGAATCTTATGTCTGTTTTTCTATTTTCATTTCCATTTATTTACATAAATTGGTTAAATTAACATATAAATTTATTTAAATAATTCTGTATTTTTTTAATTAAATAATAATTAAGAATAGATGTAAAAGTCAAAAACGCTGTTGTACCGCACCATTACCGAAGATATAGGAAATTGAGTGCGGTATGTTAAAAACCAGAACAAACAAAAAAAAAGTTTTGTATGTGCGGTTTTCTGATCAACTACGCTTTCTCTGATTGGTGACATAAACAAAATTTTAGTTGGACTGTAGCAAAACCACCCGTCCCGCTTACACCATTCATTACCTAAGTTCTTGAAGATATACAAACGTCCCTTTCCTCTTTACTTTAATTACCACTTGATAACAAGTAAACGCAACAGGATAAAAAGTTATTTACATCAGTTATTTTGTGTTTAACTGAATGTTTAGCTTTAACCGACCAAAGAAAAATAGTATGAGACCTCAAAGATATAATTATTAATATATACAAAAAATTAAAAATTTCCCAACAAATAGAATCACCAGAATAATTTTAGACAATTTTTAAGAATCTTTAAAAATGAATATCAAAATAAATATGGAAATGAAAAAGCCAACTTTTTAAAAATCTTTGCATTTTTAAAATGAAAAGATACTTCTATACACATTTATACAATCTATTGAAAACTATGCAATTTTTCATGTTTATATATATTTTTCCAAATACTTTTGATGATCTTTGAATAGTGCATCTTTTTCTTTTCTATTATATTTTTTTTATTGTTGTGATTTTCTGGATTCTTTTTAGTTGTAATTGTGTTTGTAATTTGTCATTGCATACAACTTCTTATAGAGGAGACTAAGCGTTGCAAGAGTTGACAACTAAATATTGCAAGAGTGTTAGCTAATGGTTGCATAGTTAACACCAAAAATTATAATAGTTTATCACCAAATCTTATAATCTCCGATAATTGCAATGTTCATCATCCAAGATTACAGTGGTTAATCACCAAAAATTACAATATTTCATTTAATCAATTGCAATCATTTAGACAATTGCACTAGTTCATTTGAATGGTTACATAGGTTCACTTAAATATTCAACAAATTCACTAAATAAACAATACATATATCAAGTTCATGCATAAATAAAAAGTGCATATATAAAAATATGTGTTCTTGTTTTACTCTTTGCTAATACTTATCTACTAATAAATAATATTGCCTAAGCATGTCTGAACATTTTATCTGAAACTCAAATAAACAAAACCGAATCAGACTAAAAACCCCACAACAAAAAAAGAATATTATAAATCATAAAGTAAAATTTAAAACCATATATTTAAGTTGTATATATATAATATTATGAATAATTAAATTACTCAACTAACCAAATTACCTGAATATTTTCAGTCAATTTTTCAAAAATGTATTTAAAATAGATATGAAAATGAACAGAAATATAATTCCTTAAAAAACTACACAATTTTAGGATCATTGTATTTACAATCTCATATAAGAATGAAAAGACACGTTTTTACAATCTCATATAAGTCATTGTATTTTTAAGAAAAAAGACTCATTATGAAAAAACACAACTATAGACATTTTAAAATTTCTTTTAATTTTTAGGATGGAGAGATACACCTCTTGAGATGTTTTTGCTATCCACATCCCAAACTTTCTATATAATCTAAATGTTTGAAAATGTACAATATGGATCATGTGTTGATGGAACATGCATGATAATGCAGTTTTCTAAGAAGAAAAACACATACCTATTCAGTTTTAAGAATATAAAATTCGGGTTTTTATTTGGTTTACCTAGTTTGAGATTGTTTGATTAACAATAAACCGGCTAAAATTATGGTATTTACTATTTAGGTGATTAAGTTCACTATTTTTGTTGTAATTCTGGTTGCATTTTGTGTGTATGTGTGTGTGTTTGTGTTTTTTTTTGGGTGTAGTAGTTTTGTGTTCTCGCAGATGTGTAACTTCTCAAAATTATTTATTAAAATCAAGTGTTAGAATTAATAAGAGCCAATTCAAATGGTATGCAAAGACAGATTTTTTACTACCCTTCCCCCAGACGATTTTTTACTACCCTTCCCCCGCCCCTCCAAGAAAGGCTCTGACTTCTTGAGAAACAAATAAATATTGGTAAACTATTCCTGGAAAAATAATAGGATTTTTAACGTTAAAACCCTTCAATTAAGTTTGTTTTGGGTAAAAACCCCCGAACTAAATATTTAAAGAAAAAACCCGCGAACTAACGTTATTTAATGAATTAAACTCTATCAGGTCATAATTACCATTACTACCGGTAAATCTTTAATTTAGGGGTTTCTACATTAGGTAAACATAGTTGAGGGGTTTTACCATTAAAAATTTTAAAAACAAAAAAAATCAGAATTTTATAATATTATTTAAAAATTAGTAACTTTTTTTTGACAACATAAACGAGAACTAAGTAACTGGACCGCGCGATTCAGAAAGCCAAACCGAAAGTATTGAATCGACATATAACATAGCTGAATGAGAACTCCTCGCACCACTTGCAAGCATGTCCGCCATAGTATTTTGTGCTCTTGGAATATGTCTGATCCGGAAGTTAGGAAATAAAGTCTTACTGCGTCTAAATTCTTTATATAATTTTTGTTATATTTTCTCGGTTTTTACATTTTTAATTTATACATTTATAATGTTGATGTTAAAAACAAATCAAACTCATATATTTACAAAAAAAAAAATTAAAAATGCTAATTTTGAAAATTTAGGTTACTAATTTTTATATAATATTATAAAATTTTGATTTTTTTGATTTTTAATGGTAAAACCCCTCAACTATGTTTACTTATTGTATAAACCCCTAAACTAAAGATTTACCGGTAGTATTGGTAATTATGACTTATTAGGGTTTACTTAATTAAATAAAGTTAGTTTAGAGGCTTTTACGTTAAATACTTAGTTTGAATGTTTTTACCCAAACAAACATAGTCGAGGGGTTTTAACGTTAAAAATCCAAAATAATACTAGGATTTTTGAAAAATAATAGGATTTTTGAAAAATAATAGTTTACTGTAAAGTAAAAACAAGAAGCTATGCGCAAACTTGGGTCACTCAGAATCTTTTATATAAAGGTGGGCTTAGTATCCTAAATTGGCTTTATTCTAATCCTCTCAAAGACACCATTGTAACTGGCTTCCGTTCATTTGATTTACATTTCTCTAATCCAGCCATTAGAGATTTGGAAATGATAATTACACTTTTTTGCAGCTTCGTATTGGGAATAAAGCCATTTCTTTCTTTGAAAAAAATGTAAAGATCTCAACAATAAAAGCGACAAATTTTCATGCAATTTACCGAGACTGTTATATGAAAATCAATTTAATATTATCGTAAAAATTTATTGTTACTAATAAATATTATTGTAACATTGCTACATGAGCCGTTAAGATGTTGTCGCTTAAAAACTAAATAATGGTATAAGATAAAGAGAGAGTTACGTTGAGAGACACATTGTGACTTTTGTTTTCTTTAATAGACACATTCTCTAGTTGGCACACATTCTTTGGCCAACTATAATTTTTCGGACAAAAATAACTCTCCTTTTGTCTAAAGAGAAGTGTGTTGCTTTTAAAGAGTCAAACTTAAAATTTTTAAGTTTCCGTTCATTTGCAATAAATGACAAAGGGGTTAAGTCAAAAAGTAGGTGTATGAGATAAAGTTAATTGTTTTTAGTCGTTGGATCTGTTTAAAAGCTAAAAGATCTAACGGCAGCGAATATGTCAGTGCTACGAGGGTGTTTGGTAGATGGTGCGAGAGAAGGTAAGCAGATTTCGCTATAACTCTATAACGTTACAGACTTCGTATTCTTTTATACAACTTTCTGTGGATACAATTTATATGGACACGAAAATGTTACAAAATTTTATGTGGGCAAATTCTGGGTACACAATTTGGTGGGCAAGGCTATTACTTTGACTTGGATGGGATTGGCGTGGATGCATGTGAAGCCGTTG
>NC_027752.1:20226957-20267544 GCF_000695525.1 Brassica oleracea var. oleracea
GGACTATGAAATACAGCCGATCAATACCCGAACTTAACCCAATACTTATAACCGAAACACTACCAATCCCACACATTTTATAAACAGCAGCAGGTTCATGGCTTTAAACTCCGGTATTAACCTTACCATATCGTAATTAACTTTTTTTTGTTATCCTAGAGAGACCATCTATTAAGTTATATTTGACAGACTACGTACGATCTTGGTGGATCTATCTTTTGTATCATTTACAAATAAATGATAGAAGTTTGTATCATTTAATTTTGTGATACAATTTACATCTTTTTTTTGTAAGATCGATTTGTTTTTTCTCTTTTTTATTGTTTTCATTTGGTTGTTAATGTGAGCTTTGTAGTTTTTTGGTGGGGGTAGTGTTCTCTATCGAAATCTTATTTACATGTTTGTGGAACTTCCCTGAAATTTGACATATTTTGTTTACTATTAAGACTAGAGAGAGTTACGTTGAGAGACACATTGTGACTTTTGTTTTCCTTAATAGACACATTCTCTAGTTGGCACACATTCTTTGGCCAACTGTAATTTTTCGGACAAAAATAACCCTCCTTTTGTCTAAAGAGAAGTGTGTTGCTTTTAAAGAGTCAAACTTAAAATTCTTAAGTTTCCGTTCAGTTGCAATAAATGACAAAGGGGTTAAGTCAAAAAGTAGGTGTATGGGATAAAGTTAATTGTTTTTAGTCGTTGGATCTGTTTAAAAGCTAAAAGATCTAACGGCAGCGAATATGTCAGTGCTACGAGGGTGTTTGGTAGATGGTGCGAGAGAAGGTAAGCAGATTTCGCTATAACTCTATAACGTTACAAACTTCGTATTCTTTTATACAACTTTCTGTGGATACAATTTATGTGGACACGAAAATGTTACAAAATTTTATGTGGGCAAATTCTGTGTACACAATTTGGTGGGCAAGGCTGTTACTTTGACTTGGATGGGATTGGCGTGGATGCATGTGAAGCCGTTGTGTGCGTATTGAATCAGTGGTTAGGTTTGTAGTGGACACGCAGCTGTGGACATGAGATGAAGGTAGGCATGAATATGTAATATGTTAGTTAAATACCAAAAGAGCCACACATACTCAGTTCGTGGAATTAAAGTACATGAATAGACATAAGCCTAACGGCACATTAAGAGCAAAACAAAAGGTGTCCATTAGGTGTATCATGTGTGGCGACATGAGGCGGGTTGCTAAGGTTGTTGTGGTTTGGGTGAGTTGTGGTCGGGTAAGTCATGGTTAGGCGTCAGCTGTTTGGCAGCTTTATGGTCAGAGGTTATGTGAACGGGTGATGTGTGGTCAGGAGTTGAGTGGTTGCGAAGTGTGTGTTCGGGCGATGTGTGGACGGGAATTGTGTGGTTGTGCGACGAGCAGTGGTCAGACAAGTTGTGAAGTGGTGAGGAATCAAGGATAGGTGGCAAGTGAATGTCGGAGTTGAAGAATAAAGGATAAAACTTTTCTACAGATTTAAACAGAAGAACATAGAGTTGAGGTTTATATCGAGAACTCAGACAAAACTAAACCACCACTTCCTCCTCCTCATGTCCTCCACCTCTGTATCCATATCCACCACCATAGCATCCACCATCACAGCATCCACAACCACCTCCTCCTCTTCACGTCTTCTACTTCCGTATCTACATCTGCCACCACGGCATCTACCATCGCGGCATCCACCACCACAATCAGACAAGAAACTAACTTTTCATATATGAATCTATTAGATATATCTATGAAATTAGGAACAGAGAAACACGATTGAGAATGGATTGGAGTTTATGGATTCATGGTGTGACTCACCAATGGTCGAGGATGAAGAGCTGGAGAGGCTAATCCGGCGGAGCAGTCTCAGATCGAGTGAAAGCTAGAGGTGGAGACATAGTACGAAACGTAAATCACCTTCCATGAAGAAACAACGGCGGCGGAGACATAGTACGAAATGTAAATCACCTTCCATGGCGGGTTTTTCTCAATCGACGGTATAAATCACCTTCCATGGTGGGTTTTTCTCAATCGACGGTGGTTGGCCTTGGTTGATGACGAAATCGACTATCGCCGGATATTTTAAAAGTAAACAGATCTGTGACAATGAATATGAAATGTGAACAAATGTTTTTTCCCCCAAGTAAGTACTTCTAGGGACGGTACGGACCAAGTAAACAAAGACGAAAAAGTCCTTAATATGTGTCGACGCAAGCGTATGCTGAGGAAAGGGTATTACAGGAATCTGCAGGTAAGAATAAAGAGTATTAAATGAATGCTGATGATCTACCGAACAGATGCATGTGACCACCCACTTCCCTATTATTGCCAGTGCCACCGCTCTTTTATCTTTTCCCTCTCTCTCCAATTTTTAAAATTTTATTTCTCTAAGAATCGTGTTTAATTTAATTTATTAGTATTTCGCAGTTTGCTTTCATTTATTCGTTTTGTTAATCTTTATGGAATTTTCCCAGTAAAATTGTTAGTACTTTCTACGGCGACCAGTATAATGATGGTCCTTTATTTAGTTAGTAATCAAGAACCATAACTTTTATATCTTGTTTGACAAAAAAAAAAAAAAAAACTTTTATATCTTTACATATGCGAAACACTCCAAAACAATACGGATTTTATCTTTAATTAATAGTAATAATGAAATGAGTGCTATCAATTTCAAAGGTGACAAGAAAAGGGATTGAAGGTGATGCGTACTTGACTTCTCGGTGAAGAAGAGAGAACAAACAAGCAGGAAACAGAGATTTAATTTTAACATAAAGTACAGAAAGAATTACTTTTTTAATTTTTCTGAAAAAAAACAAATATTGAAAGAAAAGGTTTTATTATTCGTTCTTACTCTTTTCCCATCTGTATCAGCAAACAACCCATGTTCATAGTTCCTCCACCAGATAACCCTATCAGCTTCTCTGTTCCTTTCTCCAGACAAAAGTTTTCCTCTTTCGTTCAGACCCAGATCTTTGTTCTTTTCGGTTCTTCATCCCCATTTTGGTTTCTCTTTTTCACTGAAAGAATCCTACTTTTTGTCTTTGTACCTCTTGTGGGCTCTCTCCTGTTCAGATCTAGCAGCTTATTGGATCATATACTGAAAAAATTGGGATCTTTAGTTTGTTTTGTTAACTTTGCATTGCTTTCTTGAAAAGAAAGATTCACCATTTTGGGATTTGATTGCCTAAAAGGCTGTTCATTTCTGCTTGAGAGAGAGAGAGAGAGAGAGAGAGAGAGAGAGAGTTTCTTTCTTTGAGCATCGTTGTGAGCCCTTGCAGAGCTCTTTGAGTGGCTGCTATGTTGAAGCAGAGGAAGAAGTTTATGGAACTTGTGCTATGTCTGTTGATAATCTTCACTTTTGTTGTTGGCTACGGAGAAGCTCAGTCCAAGAGTTTCCTTGTTGATTGCGGCGCAAACACCTCAACCAAAGCAGATGGAAGGATATGGGTTGGAGACTTGTCTCCCAACAACAGTTTGTCACTTAGTTCATCAGGACTTGATGCCACTTCATCCACACCGTTAAAGAGTTCTTCCTTTGCTGAGATTTACAAGTCTGCTCGTGTCTTCACGACCACGCTAAACTACTCATTCCACGAGATACCTCAAGGAAGCTACTTCGTTAGACTTCACTTCAGCCCTTTCCCCATGGAAAACCACAACGTGAACGAGTCTTCTTTCAGCGTGTACGCGAATGGTCTGAGACTGATGCTTGACATCAACATCCAGGGAGAAATCGCGCATAAGAACCTCGTCTTGCTAAGCTCTGGTCACAATGCTACCGCCTCTTCTCTGGTTAAAGAGTTTCTGTTACCCATAGGACCGGAGAAACTGGTTTTGAGTTTCATACCAGAGAAAGAATCTTTCGGCTTTGTCAACGCTATTGAGATTGTTCCTGTGGTTGACAAGCTTTTCAAAGATTCGGTTACTAAAGTTGGTGGAAGCGAGGTGGAGCTTGGTTTGAGCCAACGTGGGGTCGAGACTATGTATAGGCTCAACGTTGGTGGTCCAAAGCTAGGTCCAAGCCAAGATCTGAACCTGTATAGAACATGGGAAACTGATTCAAGCTACATGGTGATTGAAAACGCTGGTGAACACGTCGACAACAGCTCGAGTATCACATACGCTTCGGCTGATGAGTCACCTGTGGCTCCTCTTCTTGTTTACGAGACCGCTAGGACCATGTCATCAGACACTGAAGTCTTGGAGAAAAGGTTCAACATCTCTTGGAAGTTCGAAGTGGATCCTAACTTCGATTACCTGGTCAGGCTCCATTTCTGCGAGCTGGTTGTTGATAAGCAGAACCAGAGGATATTCAGGATATACATCAACAACCAGACTGCTGCTGGTAACTTCGATATATACGCTCATGCTGGTGGGAAGAACAAAGCTATTTATCAAGACTACTTCGATCCTGTCTCCTCCAAGAACGACGTTCTCTGGATTCAGCTTGGACCTGACACATCAGCTGGCGCTTCGGGGACTGATGCTCTTCTCAGCGGTCTTGAGATTTTCAAGCTAAGCAAAAACGGGAATCTTGCTCATCTCGTGAGGTTTGATTCGTCTGGTCACTCGGTGGATAACTCGAGGATGAGGATTATTTGGATCAGCGTTGGTGCAAGTGTAGCAACTATCATTCTTTTCGCGTTCTTGGTGACTATGGTTGTGTGTTTGTGCAAGATGAGGCGCAAAAAATCAGATGACGACTCCAAAAACAATCCTCCTGGCTGGCGTCCGTTGTTCCTGCACGTCAACAACAGTACTACAAACGCTAAAGCAGCGGGTGGCTCGCTGAGACTGAACACTCTTGCAGCGTCTACATTGGGGAGGAAGTTTACATTAGCCGAGATTCGTGCAGCTACCAAGAACTTTGACGACGGTTTAGCTATTGGTGTTGGAGGGTTTGGTAAAGTGTACAGAGGAGAGCTTGAAGATGGAACGGTCATAGCTATCAAACGAGCAACCCCACATTCTCAGCAAGGACTTGCTGAATTCGAGACCGAGATTGTGATGCTCTCAAGGCTTAGGCATAGGCATCTGGTGTCTTTGATCGGGTTCTGCGATGAGCACAACGAGATGATATTGGTGTATGAGTACATGGCTAATGGGACTCTGAGGAGCCATCTGTTTGGAAGCAACCTTCCTCCTTTGTCGTGGAAGCAACGGCTCGAAGCTTGTATAGGCTCTGCGAGGGGATTGCATTACCTTCACACAGGCTCTGAGAGAGGAATCATCCACAGAGATGTCAAGACGACAAACATATTACTAGACGAGAACTTTGTGGCGAAGATGTCTGATTTTGGGCTGTCTAAAGCTGGACCTTCAATGGACCATACTCATGTGAGTACAGCTGTGAAAGGGAGTTTCGGGTATCTTGACCCTGAGTACTTCAGGAGGCAACAGCTAACAGAGAAGTCAGATGTTTACTCTTTTGGGGTCGTGTTGTTTGAAGCTGTTTGTGCTCGAGCTGTTATAAACCCGACTTTGCCTAAAGACCAGATCAACCTTGCGGAATGGGCTTTAAGCTGGCAAAAGCAAAGATCTCTCGAGTCAATCATCGACCCGAATCTGAGGGGGAACTACAGTCCTGAGTCGTTGGACAAGTATGGTGAGATAGCAGAGAAGTGCTTAGCGGATGAAGGGAAGAACAGGCCGATGATGGGAGAAGTTTTATGGCACTTGGAGTATGTTTTGCAGCTTCATGAAGCTTGGCTTCGCAAACAGAATGGAGAAAACTCGTTTTCGAGCAGCCAAGTGTCGTTAGAAGAAGTGCCAGAGAGTTCTCTTCAAGCTTGCACCAAACAAGATTCCTCTGAAGCGGTGAAGAGCCAAACAGGATCAACTCTTCACAACATGGTGTAGAGGAAGCAGTGGATTGACTATCCTCAAAATAATTCTTTTGTTCTTTTGTTTCTATTATTGATTATGATCTATTCAGAAGCTCTTAGTAATAGAGCTTGTAATGTTATGCCACTTGCAAACATGATTTGCTTTTTAAGGTATTTGTTTCTGCTTCTAAAGATGCATGCATAGTTTGGTTAGTGCATTGAGGATTCCTCAACAGGTCATTGTTCCACTTGCAACAGAAGAAACAGTGTTTGAAATGGTTCTCTACAAACAGCTCTGTCTCAAGGAAACGGCAGAATGGAACAAGAGTTACAGATACGTTTGTGTTTGGTAAAGCCAAATTAAAAAAAAAAAAAAAAAACTGCAACTGTCAAAAACAGAAAATACAGTTTGGTTCCTCTCTCGGAATTGTATAAAGAAGCTTCAAAAAGATCCTGGGAGGATGCCACGGATAGGTAAAGACAAGATAGATCTCATTTCTTGCCACCACCGGAAACATTGAACTTGAAGTAAATGATATCTCCATCCAGAACAACATATGTTTTCCCCTCCTGTCTGTATTTTCCTGCGCCCTGCATTAGTTTATTGAAGTTTAGACTCAAACTGTCAAATCCGTGAATCATAGAGATTTTCATCAGCATGAAATTAATTATTTTTTTACTCATGCCGCATCTTCAACAAGAATACACTGCGCTTAGAGGCTACTAACTCCAGAAACCTTAAAGCAATGGGGAGGAAATGGAGTTTGATAAAAGTACCTTGACGGCAGTTTCATTGCCGAATTCTTTGATATCCTCAAACTTCATAACCTGTGATAATAAGGACAAGCGTTCATTCATTTCCGGGTAAACAATAGATTTGTTTTACTTTAATATATGGTTTGCATTAGGATTCTACTTTGATATCTACAAGCCTGCGTCTACCCAATCATTAATAGAAAATTAACAATAAGTTGAATGAGATTATGGAAACACTAGGAGGGAAAAGGCTTTGGCACAGGTAAATTCTAGGGTGTGAAGAGGGTTACCTCGGCACAAATAAATCCTCTCTCAAAATCAGAATGAATGGCCCCTGCAGCTTGAGGAGCCTTTGACTGCCGTCGTATTTGCCAGCACCTCACCTGAAAAGAAAAAAAATATAATTGATGGATCAAATTCCAGTGCAAATGTACCTACTTGACTTTACACTATCGAATAGCTCACTACAGAAAAAAAGATAATGCTTAGAACAACATCTAAGAGAAATAGAGACTAAAGCCAGCGTATTGTGTAGCCAAGTGAATTACTAGGAAAGTTGGGATTGCAATACCTCACCATGCCCAACTGTAAAGAAATATATGAGGTTAATGGCTGAAAATCCAGTTTTGATGATCCTCGGAAGAGCACTGTCAATCAAAGCAGCAATGGCCATTAGATTCACTCTTATTCAATTGAAAAGGGTCGAGGCCGTTCTTTTATTACTAACCTTTGCAGTTTGTTCTCCTCACAATACTTTGCTGCTTCGTCTGGAAGTATATCAGCGAGACTCCTTTCAAAAACACCACTAAAAGGAATCATAGTATCACCACCGTGTTCTTGAACCCTACACAACGACGACACATACATATTTAGTTTCGGAGAAGTATAATACAGGAAGTAATAGTATAGAAGAAAATTTTGGGAAAATGTTAAAACATATTATTCAACATAGTTTGCGAAGGGATATTTGTAAGTACCAAGCATGAATCTTGGGCAAGAACTTGTTTTTCTTCCTCTGGTAGTCTCTCTCATTCATGTTAATCTGTAAGTTCAGATTTGAGAGCAATCAGTGATCAGAAAACGTCTAAACAACATGCCTTTATCATCCATATGCGGAGTTTAAACATTTTGACTGAAACAAATATGTACGGCCAACAGGTTGGAAAAAGCTAAAGACTACATTACGGTTAAATTGCGACCTAGAAGTGTCACGGAAAAGACTGTACGCCTCTACAATTTGGAAGCTGATGCGAACATTTCTTTTGAAAAAAAAAAAAGACCATGATATCAAAGAAACAACAGAGCCTATCCTGAGAAAAAGAAAATTATTACAAAACGAGATGAACATTGAAGATGACTCACCAGGTAAACAACGGGCTTTGGAGAAAGCAACTGGAAGGTGTTCAAAATCTCGATATCAGCTGCTTTCCAATCCCCAAAACGGACATCTTTTCCTTCTTCCAGCCAAGCTTTTACCTGTTACCAAGAGTGTACAATAATATTAATAATTAATGACCAAAAACATATATTGACAGATAAAAAGGCTGCATCATGTTTGACACTTAATAAGCATACGTACCTTTAGCAAGAGGTCAAGTTCAACTTTGAGGGCCTTGTCATTGCTCCTCTTCATGCTCTTCTCGACATCTTCAATCTTGTTTTTAATGAATTCAATATCCTAAAGTTGCACCACGTTAGTTCAGTAGGTTACCCAAAAGAACAATAGATGAAAATATAATTGACATAAAATATTCAAAGATGTCGGATGTAAGAAGTTGTAATAGATTTTTGATTGACCTTGAGTCGGAGTTCTTCAGTAATGGTCTCCAAATCTCTAACAGGATCAACGATATCATCAACATGGATAATATCAGGATCTTCAAAAGCACCTGCACATGTTCAGTCGAAAAGTTACTAACCATGAAACCAAGTACTAAACCACAAACCACACTAATCTCAGATGGACTAGGAGCAAATTAAAGAAACATACGTAAGACATGGAAGATGCCATCAACAGCACGAATATGGGACAAGAAGTTGTTTCCAAGCCCTTGTCCTTCATGAGCGCCTCTAACAAGACCAGCAATGTCATGAATTTCCAAGAAAGCAGGAATCTGAGAGACAACCACAATGGACGCAAAGTCAGCTTTGAGAAACATAAACATTCAAAGATTCAACAAGTAAACAGACCTCAGCCTTTGGCTTGTACAGTCGGCAGAGCCAGTCGAACCTCTCGTCGGGGATGTTGACACGTGCCTCGTTAGGCTCAATGGTGCAAAAGGGGAAGTTCTCAGCTGGGATGGAGAGCTTTGTAAGAGTGTTGAAAAGTGTAGACTTTCCCACGTTTGGCAACCCAACCTGAGATGACACACAAACAAATCCCATGGTCAGTTTACATGCAAGCACATCAAAAATAAAGTAGAATAAAAACCAATTCATATCTTCGACGAATCACAAATGTATGTTCATTTCCCCCCACTAAATAAATACTCATAGGTGTAACAATAGACACTTCAATCGATTAAAATATATATATATATATATATATATGTTTTTTAATGGATGAAAATATTGCGATGGGCAAAACTAAGTTTCCATTCTTCTTTCGAAATGAATCAACTTAGAATCTACATTTAAAAAAAAAAAAAAAAAAAAAAAAAAAAAAAAAAAAGAAAAATAAATCACGATTCCGATCTTGAGGTGAGAAGAGAAACGGCCGAGAATAGGCCTCTCTACGGGACCTGCTGCGTCTTTGGCTTTGGCTTTGGCTTTTGGAGGCATCTTTCTCTCTCTTTTATGTCTCGAGCTTGAACTAAACAAGTTGAGAGAGATTCTCGGGTTTTTTTTTTTTTTGGCTGATTAACGAAGCTTAAACGGCGATGCTCTTAGGTTAAACTTCGGAATTAGCGCAGCTCCTCAGACCGGGCTAAATTTTACGGACATTTCCCGGTTTACGTCGAATCATTGCGGGATGCAGTTTTTAACCCAAATCATCCCAATGGCATCCGCGGTTCGTGCGGAATTAAACTGTGGTTTTAAATAAAAAAGCGGCTTAGAATATTGTTTGACTAGTGACGATATATATTTGCGGTATTGAATAATTATTTAACTAATAAAATAATAGTAATTTTTGAATATCTAATATTGTTAAACAATAAAAATAATATGTTAATGTAATAAATTTATTTAAACTAAAATTTCTTAAATAAATATATTTTGAAATGAAATAATAAAAGTAATTAACCAAATAAGGGGTGCAGAATAATGTTGATTGGTAAAATAATATTTTGTGACTTTGCTAGATAAATATTAAAAATAATTTGAAATATTTGTAAAATATTTGTTTAAATCAAAAAAATATTATTTTAATTCAAATTTCAAAGACCAGTTTTGGTATTGGATTTAGTCACCAGTTTGGTGACTTTGATTGATTTTTTCCATTTTATAGTTTAATTCAAATATGAATATTAAGACTATTTCGAAATATACATAACTTTGAAGTATTGTTGAAAATATGTGTCTATCAATTTATGAAATTAAACATTTGTATAATTTATATTATTTGAAATAATTTTAATAAAAATTATATCTATAAAGTTATGTAAAATAAAAAAATTGAAAAAATAAAATAACTACCTCGGGTTACATATGGTATCCGTGAACACTATTAGTTATTGGTATTGATTGTTTATTTATAATCTTTTTAGTGTTATGGTACCGTAATCATTTTGTTATTAAAAGAAAATATCATTGTCTAGTGCGTTATTCATAAATACCGCTGCTCATTACTTGCGGTCAAACTATTCAGTGCGTTTTAAATTTTTAAGACAATTTGACACTGTTTGAAATCAATATGCGGTTTTTTATTTCATTTTTCCAAAACCGATAAACTTATATATTACCTTTGTTGTGAATGGTGCGATATTGGCGGATTTGGTAAAACCGCACTGAAATCCGTGAATTATGTTTTACCATTCATTACATAAGAGTCTGATTGAATAGCCTTTCTAGAGTAAAAATATTAGAGTAAAAGTTATTTTTAGCTCAGTTACGCTAGGACAAAACCAATCAGAATAAAAAGAAATATTTGATGCAGAGTAATTTGTTTTGTCCTTTTGTGAGTTTCTGGCGCAAAACATCCTTTCTTTTTTCTATGGATAAAACTTTTACTCCAGCGTTACTTTATCACTTTAATTACTTTTTCACTCATTTCCATCAAATTATATTCCTCTCAATTGCGCCAAGTTTTACTAATCACATCCTAAGAGTAACAAATGATAAGAGTAAAAGTTCTTACTCTAAATCCCACTCAAATATATTCAATCAGAATGAAAAAAAGTTGAATACACTTTTCCACTCAATTATTCTGGAAAAAGGAATTTTGTATTTGTGTTTTTTTGTTTTCACCATCCTCTTACCCTACTAAAACTCTGAATGGTGTCAGCGGGTTGAGTGGTGCGGAACAAGTAGATTGGTTAGTGCCGTACGGTTAAAATGTGATTTGTGTAAAAAAACGTATATTACGGGATAAGTACAGTTCGTCTAAAGGAAGCGGTTCAAAACAATATGTGAAGTGTGACCAAAATAATATATAGTGTGGGACAAATGTTTAAATGTGATTATAAACTAAAAGGTGCAGAAAATATAAAATAATATTTTACTTCATATTATAAATATATATATACATAATTTTATAAAGTACAAATAAATTACAATCAGAAGATAAATTTATTTCATTGATTTTCTCATAACAGATTTGCAATATTATCTCTTATTTGCGTCAAATGTCCTCCATCTGTTACCTCAACTGTTTCCACATCATCCAAATCGGTATGAAAATCAGATTTCCCTTATGTGTTGAATTCTAATGTCTCTGGCATTACTTCAGCAAAATATGTATCTGAAAAATTTGAAATATTGATAAAATTATGCAATCCCACTGTAGCCATTATCACTCTCTTCTATATGTTAATACTATATCTTGGAAAATCACAAAGAGTTCTCTATTTTTCTTTCAAACTCCAAAAGTCCTCTCGATAACTGAACATAAAGACACATGATATCGATTAAACAATTCTTCTTTATTAAGTGGAGCAGACCCATAGTTGAACTGAGACATATGATATCTGACAACATTGTTTCGTGATGACTTATATGGAGCAAAAATTCTTGCATGTTTGGATAACCCGAGTCAACGACATAATACTTTTCCACTGGAGCCAAAGGAAATTCATGATTGCTTTCTTGTGCCATTGTGAAAACGGTTGTTTCATGACAAGATCCTGCTGCTCCATTCTATATATATGTGAATAGCATATTGAGATCACATATTTTCATGCTATTCAACGATGCATTATCATGTCGATTCCAATACATTCCTTGTAATTCTGGTGGTAATTTTACGCATACATGAGTCTCATCCATAGCTCCAACAAATCCACTGAAAATGGATTATATTTTGGATGTACTTAAAGTCTTTCAGGAATTCGGTATAGTTATTGTCTTGTTGGAGTTTTGATATAATTGCATGCAAGTAGTTATGCGCTTTAAGACCTTTGAATTTTCCTTTTACAGTCTCTTGATTTTGTCCAAGTCTCAACCTAACATCCCTTTGAACTTCATTGTGCCCGCATATTCGCAAAAATGGGCAAACCTTCATCAATGCTTACAATTGAATTTGGTTGTAGACCATAATTCTTTTGTAGCATGTTACATAAGGTTCAGAAACATGGAAGTGACATTCATTGGAGTTGAAAGACAAGCATCATCATCTTCTTGAAGTCGAGACCACATATTTTTCCACTCTAAACCTCCGTCTGTCCGGGTAGGCACTACAAAAAAAGGTTGTTTCACATCATTTATTTATAATATATGTATCATTTATAAATGATGTTAAGAGCTTTTGCATCATTTAAATAAGTGACTCTGAAAGTGGTGATGCAAATAATTTACATCAATTTACCAATAACTGATGCAAATATACAAAATATTCATGTCATTTCTAGCAATTGATATGTATATGTGTCAGTTACAAAAAAATGATGTTAACTTTTACATCAATTTATTTAAGTGATGTTAAAATTAGTATCAATTACAATAATCGATACAAATTATTTATATTACTTATTAATAACTGATGTAAAATTAGTATCGTTTTTCATAAGTGATTTTAATAATTATATCATTTCTAACTACTGATTTAAAATATTTTTTATCACTTGTACATAATTGATGTTAACAAAAGATTAAGATATTTTTTAAAACAATTAAAAATGCAAACAAAATAATTAATTAAATCAGAAAAAATCAAACTAGATTAATAATTAATATATTGAAAAGTAAATTAATTAATTTATTCACCGTGCAAATTTACAAAATAAAATAAAACAAATAACAAATTTTGCTACGAGATACCACCTAAACTAAGGTCGATAATGGCTATATCAATGAGAGCCCCGAGATAATCTTCAAAACTGAAGTGTACAATAGTAGCTTCAGGGCCGGCATCCTTGTTTACTAAAACCATTGGCACTCAATGAAGTCCTAAGCATTGACTCTTCCAAAATGAACGAAGTCCTAAGCATCCTTGTAGATTTTTTTTCCTAGCCAACTCAAATTAATTTGTAGCCTTGGTGGCACTACAAAACAGTGAAACAGAAAATGGTCACAAACATTTATCAATCAAATGATCAAATCCTGGTACTCGTGAACAGAGAATACTAAACACCTTAAGTAGTGGATTCCTTGATGAACTTTTGAATTATAAAACTCATAATAATTCTGCAAGGCTTCCAATACAGTTGTAGGCTTCTGAGAAGTTGCAGCACTGTATAAGTACGCACGCTTAAAACCATTCACTTCCTGAAGCTCAGTTTCAAGGTCAAATGGTTGCTTAGCATTATACAATTTGATAAGAAGGCCGAAATATACATTGGTGTTAAGATTTGATACTTGGTGTAAGATTTATAAATTTTTACGAGCGCAACGACCTAGAAAGACGGGTTTGGAATCAGCGGTAATTGTTGCAGCGGAAAAGGGGTTGAAGTAGACGGGTAGTGAAGAGGAGCGGCAGACGCATGAGAAACTTCGTGGTATGGAACTTCCATAATGGAAGAGGCAGAAGCGATGGAGATAGTGTTTAGGAAAAGAACCAGAACGAGATGAATCAGATAATTGATTTTGGCGTTAATTGCAGTTATTAAAAGCTATTATTGGGCTGAGATCTCCATTAGTTAAGGAAGACAAGTTAATATTCTTACGAAGCAGTTATATAGATTCAAGTTAATCTTTTCATTCCTAAATATTAACTAATGCAACCTAAGGTAAAATAACATCATTTTTGTTTAGTTGATGTTAAGGAAAAAATTAGTTACCTTAACCTTCGCAGTTAAGGTTAATTTATAATATATTATTTTTATCTATTTTTATTTTTATTGGCATCAGTTTTTTTTACGTTAGTTTTATATCATTTAGATAAGTGATTTTAAACTATGAAATAGGTGCATCATTTATATAACTGAGATAAATTTATATAATAACATCAGTTTTGTTAGAGTGATACAAACTATTTTTATTGGCATCAGTTTTCTTTTTGATGTAAGTTTTATATCATTTAGATAAGTGATTTTAAACTACAAAATAGATGCATCATTTATTTAACTAATATAAATTTATATAATAAAATCAGTTTTGCTAAAGTGATACAAACTAATAAAAATACATCACTTAGCTGAACTGATGTCAAATAATTTAACTAAAACATCACTTTTTTGCAATTGATGCAAAATTTTACATATTTGTATCATTCTCAAATAAGTAATTTAAAATATAATCATTTAATTTTGTGATACAGTTTAAGTGATTTAACTCACCTCTTTTTTTTGTAGTGAGGTGCTCTATGAAAACATCGATCATAATAACTCAAAGTGGATTGAATTATTAACTCCTCAAATTGATCATTTTCTAATTCCACAACTCAATTCTCTCTTTATAAGATAACGTGTGGATGTTTTGTGATTGCAATTGGCTGGTACGAAATGCTTGCAAATTAATAAAACTTGCAAAATATTTCATTAAACATATATAAATAATAATAAATAACGCATTAACACACCAAAATAATATAGAAATATTTTAAAACATTACAACATAACAACACATTAACACACCAAAATAATATAGAAATATTTTAAAACATTACAACATAACAACACATTAACACACCAAAATAATATAGAAATATTTTAAAACATTACAACATGACAACACATTAGGGGTGGGCGTTCGGGTACCCGTTCAGGTTCGGATCGGGTATTTTGGATATTCGGGTATTTCGGTAAAGGGGTATAAAACCCGTTCGGGTATTTTTTCATTTCGGGTCGGGTTTGGGTATTTTCACTTCGGGTTCGGATAATTTCGGATATATCCGAACTCCATACATAAAAAAAAAACAAATTTCAAATGCATATTTTGTTTTGCCGTCAAATCATTCCTGATAATATAAATAGTTTAAAACACACATGAAATGAAAAACAAACAACAGTAATACGTCCATAAACATAGTGAAAACATCAACAAAGTTACTAGATTAAGCAAACAAACCAAAACAAGCTAAAAAGTTTTTACTTCCAAGCATAGATGATGATACAAACCAAAAAGCTTCCTTGTATCCTTCACACTGTAAGTGAAAATGATTCTTTTTACATACACAACAAACTGAACAAAACAAGTAAATCAAGTTTAAAGCCATTAACTGATGAAATATACTAAAACACAAAACAAGAAACAAGTCAAGCTCGAAAAGAATCTTACACATGTGATCAAAACTGAATCAGACTCTAAGGCTTTAATCATCATAAATAAAAATTCTAAGCAGCGACACAATCAAACAGAATCATACCTCTAATCATCATACATACAAAATCAAAACAAAATCAATAAAAAAAATTAGAAAATCACCTCAGATTGTTTTCCCGATGTCGATGTCACCGAGTGAGACGGAGAAGAGGGAAGATTATTAAGGGTTTCCAGTTTGTCAATTTATGAAATTAAATTTAATAGATGAAGGATTTGGGAATCGTTAATTTCGGAAACTCTAAACGACGGAGTAGATTGCTAGACTAGATTTTGGGAAAGGAAATAAAATCATAAAAGGTAAGGTCTATGTTAGGGTTATTTAGTTTCGGTTATGTTCGGGTAGGTTCGGGTATCGGGTAATAACCGATCGGGTTCGGTTAACCGAAAAGGGACAGGATAAAAACCGATCGGGTATTTGACACTAACCGAACCCGAACCGAACCACTTACTTCGGGTCGGGTTCGGGTTCGGGTTCGGGTATCGGTTATTATTCCCACCCCTACAACACATTAACACACAAAACTAATAATAATAATAATTTATCATAATAGTAAAATATAACAATCAGATCGCTAATCTTCGTCTTCTGGATCACTTTGATGCCCTTCATTAGGTTCTTCTGAAGTTTCCCAAATTCTGAATAGACATGCACGTCTCGGTCTTTGTGATGTGCTTCCAGATTTAAAATAATTTTTGAAACTGATATTAGGTGATGGTGCTTGGTAGACTTTGGGTGAAGTATATGTACTTGTACCTTCTGAATACTTTTGTTGAGTATTCACCGGACTTTCAAACTTGATTTTCAACTGTAAATTCAAATTGAATATTTGTTGGTGTTGTTCATGAGGACTCGGCTTGCTGAAAAATTTGATGCATGTTAACCAGGGTAAAATTTTTGTGGAATGTTGAGGATACGATGGTGTACTTCGTTGTTGAACCTTTGGGGGCATGTTCCAACTGGGACCACTTGGAGGTACACACTATGGTTAAGTATTTGGTGGTATCCTCCAATATTGAACATTTGGTGATGTTTCCCAATGTTGAACATTTAGATGTGTACCCCATTATTGTGTTGTCGGTGGTGTATCACAGTTTTAAAATTGTTTCCTCTTGAACTATTACCCACTGAAGATGGACTACCAGATGATAAACCTCCAGAATGTGGACTCCCAAATAACTGACCAGAGCCTAATTGTTTTCGCACATCGTCATTGTTTCGTGATACACAAGTCATAACTTATAGTATTTGCAATTTATCTTCTTCATTGCATCTAGCTATATCAATGAAATACTTCCACCAGAAAACCAGATCTTTAAGTGAGTTAATGCAAACCCAGTAAATGAATTAGGAATCTAAAAAGAAAGAAATATTAGTTATGTTTTTTTTCATCATAATCATCCTTATCAAAAGCACATGAGCATTGATAACTGACCAGAGCCTAATTGTTTTCGCACATCGTCATTGTTTCGTGATACACAAGTCATAACTTATAGTATTTGCAATTTATCTTCTTCATTGCATCTAGCTATATCAATGAAATACTTCCACCAGAAAACCAGATCTTTAAGTGAGTTAATGCAAACCCAGTAAATGAATTAGGAATCTAAAAAGAAAGAAATATTAGTTCTGTTTTTTTTCATCATAATCATCCTTATCAAAAGCACATGAGCATAGATGTTGTAGACTTTGTCGTTAAAATTATTTATATCCATTAATTGTAGCTTGTATTTCTGACAAGCTCACATGCAATATTATTAGTTTTTTTATTAAGTTTAAATGCAGAAAACAAACATATAAATTGACTTATCTGTTGTGTGTGGTGACCCAACTGGGTCATGTTCTCCGCTTTCTTATGAACCGCACAAAACACTCAAGACCTAAGGTTCTGAATGGTAATAGAAGTTTGGGTGTTACGGGACAAGCGGATTGGTTAGTGCGGTGCGGTTTAAATGCAGTTTACGTTAACAAAACGCATAATGTGGGACAAATACGGTTTGTCTAAAAGAAGCGGTTCAAAATAATATGTGAATGGTAACCAAAAAATAGATAGTGCATGACAAATATTTGAATGGTGATTTAAACTAAACAGTGCAGAAAATATAAAATAATATTTTACTTGATATTATATATATATATATATATCTATTTTTTATATATCTATTTTTTTTATTAAGTACAAATAAATTACAATCAGAATTTAAATTTAATTTATTGATTTTTCCATAACAGATTTGCAATATTATCTCTTATTTGCGATATATGTCCCCCATATGTTACTTCAACTGTTTTCATATAATCCAAATCGGTATGATAATCAGCCTCCCCATATTTGTTCATTCTTCATGTCTATGACATTACTTTAGTAAAATCTGCGTCCAAAAAATTTGAAATCTTAACAAAATTATGCAATCACATTGTAGCTATTATCACTCTCTTCTGTATATTAATACTATATCTTGTAAAATCACAAAGAATCCTTAATTTTTCTTCTAAACTCTAAAATTCCTCTCGATAACTGAACGTAGAGACACATGATATTGATTAAATCAATTACATTAATATATAACAAATATTTATAAACAGGAACAATTAACTAACTTATATACTTTTATTAGTTTACGCACTTTTAATAGTTTCAATTAACTAACTTATATACTACAAACTACAAATTAATACTTTTTCAGACAAAAAAAGGATCATACATTGTTCTTGTTTGAAAACGAAAAAAAGTGTTTGTACGAGAAAAAAAAAGCGATTGTAGAAAGTGATAACTGAAATGAATTGTTTGTAAACTCATAGTGTACGTACCTCTTTTTATAGGCTATATTTTTTGTTTTTTGTTTTATTAAAAAAAATAATTAAAATAATTAAAACATCACAAACCACTCATTTTCACGGTAAGTGCGGGTATGAGGCATCTTGCCTATAACAACAACACATGGAGTTTTATCCAATTTTTTTATTATTTTAAAATTCATAAAATGCAAACCAAAGAGTTAAAAAGAATATTGACAGTTTATGGCCCACCTTGTTTTGTTCTGTGGACCACATTCACAACTCATAGCCTAAGAGTCTGATTGGTAAACATGAGAGTAAATTGGAGTAAATGAAAATGTGAAAACAGATGAAATAAAAAAGGTGAAAATAGTGAAGGGAGAAACGAAAGTGGAGTAACATGAGTTAAGCTAACGAAATCTAGAGTAAATGATAGAATGTTTTTTCTTCATTTGTACAGTAACTAAAGTAAATAGAAAATTATAATATTCTACTTGATTGGCAAAATTTTTGCTGAACTTTGAGTAATTTTAAATGTGGAGTAAAATATTACTCTAAAACAACCATTCAGCCACACCCTAAAGTTGTGATTGACAAAACTAAAAATAAGAGAAAAATAGAGTAAATAAATAAGCGGAAATAAATGAAAATAAGACTGAGGCACGAAGAATAAGAAAGACAAAATGAGAGTAAATATATTTCTCTAAGAAATTAGAGTAAAACTTAGATTATTTTTCTCTTTTTAAACAGTAAATAGCTACATTTAAAAATATTTATTTCACTCAAATGGTAAATTTTGTAGCTAAATTTGGAGTAAGCTTAATTTCAAAGTAACATTTCTCTATTAATACCATACAGTCAAAGCTTAAAATTGTGACGAGTAAATAGGTAAAAAGATAAAGGTGAAACATGGAAGAAAAAAAATATAGAGTAAATGTTTTTGTCTAGTTATAAAAAACCATTCTAATTTTATTTTTTTAGACATTTAGGTTTATATACATATTTGAAGCATAAATTAAAGAAATGTCCTTGTTGATTTCTTGACCACCTTTTGAACCATTTTGACGATTTTACCCCTACACATGAGAGAAGAAAGTGTACATGTTCGCATGTATAGGTCTATACCTAGGAGATGCTTCACCTAAAAATCTTAAAGTTATTGGGAAAAAAGTGTACCAAATCTGCTAAAAGACTAGTATCCTCTCTTTTTTTTTGTACAATTAATATGTTCTCACACTTCAAACGAAACAATAATAAGCAGATCATATAAACTTCTCAAAATTTTATCCATGGCGGATCACCGTTGAGAGTATAATGTAATGTGTGTTAAACTTATTTATTGTCTTATTATTAAAAGGAGCGAGCAAAATTCAATTTTTAAGAGAAAATGAAGAGATAAGTGAGAACAATCATGGAAGTTATAGAGCATGGACTGATTAATAGAATGTATGTTAAGAAGAAGAAGAAAGAGACATATTATGGAAAATCAAACTGGGATATACACCGTTAACAATAAGATATTTCATAGCAGCTATATATTTTGTTGCATATCCAATATATATTAACACTTAACTTTGTAATTGACACAAATTTTTCATATCTTAGATAATGTATAACTCTATAATTTAGTAGGTACATATTATGTTAGTTGAAAACTAATTTCTGGTCGCTACGTTATCATGTTTATTTAATGATTAGTGCATTACATTAGTGGATTTGGTTTAGCATGTTAAATTTAGAGATTAAATAATAGTTTGATATTTGTAATGTTGTTCGTGAGAAAGTTATTATACAGTGTTAGATGTTATATAAAATGTTATTGTATATTTGTTTTATTAGAGGACAACACCAACAACCATGGTTAATTGCCCAGATTTCTACTAAACAAATACATAAACTACCAAATTTTCTTTCCGAATAACAACCAGTCCAATGAAAAAATAGTTCATCTATATAAAGTTGTCGCTGTTAATCTTCTTTTCGAATCTTTCAACAGTCACCAATTACGTTTACGGAAACTTTCGCGTCACCTAACAAAAATGTATCGGATAACAAATCATGTATCAAATAACAAATTCTTTAACAAACAACATATTAACTCACACCATGTATCAACTCATTTGTCATCTAACAAACCAATTATCTTAAATGTACAAGCTCACAAGCCATTTATCCAACCATTTATCATCTACACAAACTATCTATCACTTAATTTCAAGTATTTTGAACATCATACTAACCAATTATCAAATTTTTGGTATCAAACTATGTATCATCTAACAAAACGTGGACCAAGTATCTAATTATTTATCAGATAACAAATAATTTATCATACAAAGTATTAACTCACAAACCATGTATCAATTAATTTGTCCGCTAACAACCCATGTCTCAACAATGTATAAGCTAATAAATCATTTTTCAAACTATTTATCAGCTAACAAATCATGTATCAATTAACAAAACATATAACATCGGACCAATCATTTATCAATTAACCAGGTAGCAACTCATTTATCAGTTACAAACAATTTATCATACAACATATTAACTCATAAACCATGTATCAACCCATGTAGCAGCTAACAAATCGAATATCAAACAATATATATGCTAGCAAACTATTTTTTAGAACATTTAGCAGCCAACAAATCATTATCAATTAACGACAATTATAACATCTTAAATCATTTATCAATTAGCAGTGTATTGTTGTATCATTTAACAAAATATGTATTCCAAAGATTAGAAAATATAAGAACCGATAAAATTGAAAATCCACTATAAATATTTTTGGTAACTGAGTAAATATGGCTAACATAAATGTTATCAAAAATAAAATATCAACTAACATAAGGATCTGATAAAACTGAAGACCCGCAAGAACACTTTTATTATAGATAATTGTAAATGAATTGTGATTTAGAATTGAAGGTGGCGGTATCCGTGAGAGATAATCAAGATTGTACCTTGTATTTATCTGTGTATTGGTAGGAAGAAAACGAGATTTATTTTGACTCGGCGGTGGTGGCGTCAAAGATGGCAGAGGTTGGTGTTCTTTGAGAGCTTGCGAGTGGATGGGATGAGAGCGTTTGTGACAGAACTCAAGGAAGATCGGAGTGGAAGACTGGAAACGGCGTAGTGAATCTCTGGCCATCATCGTTAACAATAATCCAAAGAGAGTGTTGAAATTAATAATTTCAAGCTCAACAAAAATATGTTCTGATTGAGTTCGTTTTTGTCTTTTAATTCTTCTTCTTTTTCTCTATTTTAAACGGTGTTGTTTTGTTAGGAGAGATATATTTGACAAATTTTAAGTTCATGTATATGATCAGAAGTTATGACAACAAGCTGATAGACAAATGGACTTACCTAATAAACACTAGAGGCATAATCCGTATGGTTTGGATGAAGGTAAAAAAATAGTTAATTAATTATTGTCCATTTTATGGGCATAGCTCCTAATTTTTCTATTTTTGGTGTGAAATGACAAAAACTACTTTTATATGATTGGATAAAAATGGATTAACTCAGTAGAAAATCTATTTTACTTTATTTTGTTATCGCTAACCATGTTTACAGTCATACTCAAATATACTAAGAAACTGAAATAACCCTAATAAACAATACTGTCTATTCTTTTTTTTCACATTTACTCCGAAATATTCTGGTTATGGTTATGATACCAATCAAACCCAAAAGGTTATATTAATAACCAATTTTGCCCAAAAGTAAACAAAAGTGTACCTCCAATCAAACTTTTGTTTGTTGCTCTCAACATCAGAAAACAAAGTTCAAGATGAAGACAATTTTTTTTTAATTACTTAAAAATCAAAGATTGGATTAGATTCAATCAAAACCATCACAAAAACACTCCAAAAACAAATTTACAAACTACACATTTTTTCTAAAGCTTTTTAATCGGCAGGACACTAAACAAACAAACAAACAAACAATCACTAAAAGCTTTTTTCTTAACAACATCCTCGAGTTTGTTTTCATCACACAGAAACTCTTCATAGAAACAACCTACTATTATCATCTCTCAGACAGCAATCTTGTAGATGACTGTCACCGGAATGTTAACCACGTGACCTCTGTCTCCAATTATCCCAATTTTTCCAAAACTCGCTACCGAACCATTCTTCATCGCCCTAAAAACAAGACTCAAGACCCTTGTCTGACCGTTCCCGATTGTAAACTTGGCAGGAGAGACCTTAACAGAAACCGAGTCAGGTGCCTTCCACCCTACTGTATAAGTCTCGTTTGCAACCGTGGCTGCAATGTTAGTAACCCATCTTAGGACAGTTCTAGTACCAACGAGCTTAGCTATTGTCACTGAGGGTAGGTTCAGGTCAGAGGCTGCAAGGGAGGAGTTGTAAGCCGAGCAGCTTTCGCCTGTGTAGTTGAGAACAACGGGAGATGATCCGTTGATGCGACAGAGAAACTTCATGTATTCATTGTAACCTATGTCGAAAATCAAACCAGGGTCAAGAGCTGCAGTAGCATTAACGAACCCGCTGCCCATATCTAAAGGCGTTGCAGGGGTTTGAGTAGCGTCAGGGTTTAAGACAGTGCGTTGCGCCATTATAGGACCACCCTTTCTGTCTGTTAGAGAAGCTGTTGTCGAGAGCGCGGATGCGGTGGCTGCAGGTGTGAAATGAGGGAACTTCTGCTTGATGAGTGCTGCAATACCCGTTACGTGTGGAGCAGACATGCTTGTCCCTGACTCCATCGCGAAACGCTCACCTAAACACCACCAATTAAAGAAGCTTAAATAGACTACAAGCACACACACATGATGAGTAGATCTTATAAGGAGAATGTACCTTGAAAATCAGCAGTACCGATGCCAAGAGGACTCCAAGCGCCCCATATGGAGTTCCCTGGAGCTACTAAGTTGGGTTTCATTACATCAGCATCTTGGAAAGAATCGTCTTCTGGGTCAGGTCCTCTAGCAGAGAAGTACATAACCTTCGGTGCTGTAATGCCATAGGTGGGCTTCATGCCACCAACTATTCTCGCAACTGATGCAGAACCAACTATTTTGCCTGAAGCATTGTCCCTCGACAGAGAAGTATTGTAGTACTGAAGTAAAGCCTGCGTACAGAACATAGGAAGAGTTAAGTTACATTCTTGTTCACTGTAATAGACTACTTCAAGATTGTGATTATACCAGAGAATCTTGTGGGGAGGAGATTAGAATCCCCGGGATATCCATCGGGGTTGAAGTCATCTGAAAACCGGTGGAAGAAGGATCCATATAAAAGACAAGACCTGCTGCTGTTAAGTTCTTAGCTGTTAGTAAGGCTTGTTTGATGGTTGAGACACCGAGAATGAACCGGACTGTATAACTGCAGACAAGGATCTTCCCATTCACCAGCTTCAGCTCGTAGCTACTCGAATCTTGGCACTCCCCAACATATATAGCATCCATAATGGTTGTACCATTGCGGAGCGCATGTGCAGCTAAAACAAGTTTGTGCATTGTCCTTGTACCAGCTAATAGCAAAAACGAGAAACTGGTAAAGGTAAGGTCATGAAAGAAGCTAGGGTGTAAAAAAAAAACGGACTTACAAGCGAGTCCAACTCCAGAGATAGTGACATTATTTCCTAGAATTATCGAGTTAGTATAAACTCTATCATGAGATGTAGCTCCAACAGTGAAGATCCAAGGACTGAAAGAAGACATGCTCTTAGGAGCTGGGCCTGTGTTTCCAGCTGCTTGCACTACAAAGATCCCAGCTTTCACAGCTGAAAGCAATGCCATATCGATCGGGTTGAAGAAGGTGGCGATGCCAGGTGGACGTCTGTTCGGTGTGATTGATAAGTTTATTATGTCAACTCCATCTTGAGCAGCCTTAACAAGAAGAAAGAAACAGACATAATAACTATGTCAACTACAAAATCATTTCACCAAAGTTTCATTACATCTGCTATTTTTATACCTGATCTATGGCTGCAATGATGTCCGCTGCAAAACCTCCAAACCTCTTATACAATGCCTTGTAAATAGCAACACTAACAAGAAGAGACGTGACATTTAATGTTTGTAAAAACTGTTTCCAAAGAGAATACCTCCTCCGTTTCATTTTATATGTTAATATGCAACGTAAGGAGTATCATTTTGTGGTATTGACTTACTGAGCACGAGGAGCCATCCCACTAGCATTCCCTAGGTGATGACCACAAACCACCACAGGGACCCCGTGATTCCCAGCTGCAACAGAAGCTGTGTGACTGCATAAACCAACCAATATCAGCATTAACCAAATTAGATTGAATCAACATAAGAGTGGCTTCTACACTTACGTGCCATGCCCTTCACCATCAAACGGTGAAGCATCGTCCTGAGATGAGTTCAAGACTCCTCTACTGAGAGCCGACTCAGCGAAATGGCGTGCTCCAACGAGCTTCCTGTTGCAAGAACCGGAAGGGAAACCAGTGGTGACTTCACAGACACCAGTAAACCGAGGAGGGACCGGATATGAATGTCCTGGGACTTTGTCACTGAAACTAGGATGAGTTGGATCAATTCCAGTATCGATAAACCCTATAACAACTCCTTCTCCTGCATACTCAGAGCCTCCTTCACGGGGCCAAGCTCCACGTGGCAAACCTAAGAACTGCGGCGTGTGAGTGGTTGCTTTCTTAACCGGATAATCCAGAACCACATTGTGCACTTCCTCTCTTGCAGCGAGTCTATCAGCCTTAAGAATTTAAAAACCCAGTTAAAGCATTGAACAAGCAGTAACAATTAGAGATTCAGAGAGATGAGAGTACCTGCTGTTGGGTGATAACAGCTGAAAACCCATTGATGAGATAGTGGTAGCTGTAGAGCTTAATGTAATTCTCCTTTCTCAATACTTTTCTCAACAACGAGTCATGAACTCTAACTATAGAGGCGCTTCGGTTCCTAAATGTATAAACAAAGAGATTGAGATTGTAATCGGAGCATAAAGGTATCAGCTTGAATCTCAAAATTCCATCAGACATAGCTTCGTTTAACAACATAAAGGTTTCAGCTTGGAGCCGCCTTTTATAGTTTAAGACTTTCAGGAAAAGACCAAAGAACAACAAGCGACAAGTAATCTGGGACCCAAAATTGATGAATTGCAACATTTGTGGCAAACATGAAGAAAAACTAAAAAGGAGTTATCTTTTTTGTACATACGATGTTCTGTAAGTTTGAGATGAAGTAGATGTGAGGCTGTGCTTGGATACACTCGTTTCTCTGTCGGATGAGGAATGAACAGATGGAGGGTCCTTGAGGGTAACAATGTAAACAGCAGAAGAAGAAGAAGCGGCTGCGTTTTGGTCGGAATCATCCAAACAGAACACAGAGGACGAAACCAAACAGAGCACAAACACGGAACGCACAAGTGAAGAAGACTCTTCCATGATTCTTGAGCAAAAATTCTCACAAGAAAAGGGGCAAAGAATGGAAATTGCAGATACCCATCAAAGCTCCATGGGAGTAGAGTAGATTATCTCAGAAGTATAGAAGGAGGGAGAGAGAGAGAGGAGAGGTAAAAGGGTTTTAGAGTACAATGGTCTCGGAGTATAGTACTTTTGTCTGAAGAAAGAAGAAAAAAGCTTCTCGGTGTCTGAACGTTTTATTAATGCAAAAGCATCGGTGGTGGAAAAGACTTTTTAACATGTTCTCACTTGTAGTTTCCTTTTGTTTCCAAGTGTGTTTATGCTTCGTAATGCATCTCTATATAGCTTTACTATATAGTATACAAAATGATCATTTTGTTGTCTTTTATTTCGTTTTTGGCTCCGGGTTCAGTGTGTATATATGCTGATACACATAGAGTAACTTCATTTATTTGGCACACATAAGACCATGATTAATCCGGAGTTCTTAGAGTGAGGTTTTTAGCGGAAGTTAAAAAACGGTTTCTTAACTTCCGCTAAGAACCCCATCCTAAGAACCTCGGGTTAACAAACATCACCTCTTGTTGTTTGTTTTACATTATTCATAAACGTTGCGTTTTAATGTTCTATTTTGGTGGTTAAGACAAGACAACAGGTGAAAGTGTTCATATACAAGCTGAGAAGTTTTTTGAGTCTTTTAAAATCTTTTTTTGTTTGTTCTTTTATCTTTTAGCCTTTTAGGTGACGTTTTGTCTATTGTCCAACGGTAAGATTCTTTGATAAGTCGCTTTTCTTCTTCTCCTTATACTCATCCGTGACTCTTCTTCTTCTTTTGACCATTTTCAACCAAAACAACAAAACCGATCAAGCTATAACGGATGTATCCAGATCGGTCCAGACTCGAAATACTTATTCTTCACTTAGCAGCATACGAACAAACAAAACCAAGATTTAACCCCTTTTTTTTTCTCATGAGACAAGAAGATATGCTTTACTGTTCTAGAAGCACACATGAGATGAAAGCCATGATTAACTAGCCGCATCAAAAGAAGTAGGTCCAATGTATACTTGTAACTTTTTAACTTTTTAATTAACACGAGTCATTACACTCGCTTTACATCATTGTATTTAGTATTTACCCGTTGAGTACCTTCTTTTTAGCAAGAGATAATGGATTCTGTAATCAACACCATGTCTGCGGTTGGTTCCAAATTAAACCAACACTAAAAAATATCTCCTTTTGTAGTAGTTCTTAACTTCTTATCCCACGAACCGGTTTACTCAAAATCTTTGTGGTGTTTCCTCACTGAACCAAACAAACAATACACATGCTTGGGATTTACAGTAATTCATCATCCATATCGATGAATCCTAAAATTCACTTAGACATAGGATTTATGGAAATAAAAACTTCACTAACAAATAAGCTCAAAATAGAAAGCCTAAGCTATGAACCTATGATCAAAGAGGGAAAATAGATGTTTTATTGATAATATTAAAGATGAATACAAAAGAATACATGTGATGCTTGGTAGCAACGGAAATACTGTATAATGAGTGTATCATTTAGCTACGGACCATCCCCATCTTGTTCTTGCCTCCTCCTTATTTTATAGGTAGGTCTTCTAGGCAGATCATAATGGCGGTGTGATTTCCGGCGTGGACCGAGTACATTAGTGATGGCTTTTAATGTCTTTGATTCTTGGGTCCTGGCCCTCTCGAACCCTGGATGGATTTTGATCTTGGTGGGCCTTGATGATGATCGGTTTTGGGCTCTTTGGATAAGGAGATGGGTGAAACCGGGATCCAACACATATGACCTTAAAGCACGTTCAAGCTCTTCGACATGGACCGGACCGGTTAAAGCATAATCCGGTTCTCGGGTTATACGTCTTGATCCCAGATCTTAAGGCCCAATAATAGTTGGGCTACATACGATCCGTCACATATCAAATAGTTTTTTTATTTATCCAGCCACGTTGCCTTGGAGGGGTGATCTGATGATAGTCGATAGATTTCGAACTTTGAAGTTGCAGAGTGAAATGGCGGTGATGATATCGACGATTAGCTTCGTCAACGCCTCTTTCCTCGATGAAAGTCTGAACTTTCGCCGCAATTCTCTCCGAAGACCGGTGTTTCCTCAAGCTTGGTTCAACGGCCGGCGGCTCGTTCCTCTGAAATCGAAGAAAAATGTAATCTTGTGTTTGAATTTGAACGCGAAGGAGGTTAGTGAGTTCAAACCCAGTTTCGATCAGTACCTGCAAATCATGGAATCGGTTAAAACAGCTCGGAACAAGAAGAAGAAAGTCGACGCCTTGGTTATAGACAAAGGTGAGGATGATGGTGCTAGAAGAAGATTAGTGTTGGGACGAGGTGTCGAAGATGTGAAGACTAAAGATGAAGGCTTCAGGAGAAGATACTCGAGGCAGGAGTTGGTCAGCGGCGAGAAACGCGATGACGGGAGAGGTTTCAAGAGGAATGAGGAAAGTGGGATTCAGAGAGATGTGAAATGGAGCAAGAGTGTTGAGACTTCTTCAGCGACTGTCCCAGAAGATGAGAGCTTCAGGAGAAGAAAGTACGCGAAGCAGGAGATGGTTAAGTACCCGCGTTCCCCTAGAGGGATTGAGCGAGGTTCTAAAGCTGATGTTCTTGGAGATATGCGGTTCCAGAGAACAGCCAAAGATGTCAAATGGAGTAAGACTGGTGAATCTTGTTCAGTGACTGCGCCAGAAGATGAGAGCTTCAACAAAAGGTACGTGAGGCAGGAGATGGTTAGTTACCATCGTTCCCCTGATGCATCCAAAGGGATTGATAGAGGTTCCAACGCTGATACTGTTGGAGATAGGCGCTTTCAGAGAATAGCCAAAGATGTCAAATGGAGTAAGAGTGGTGAACCTTCAGTGATTGTGCCTGAAGATGAGGGTTTCAGGAGACAGAATCCTAAGCAGGAGATGATGAGGTATCAGCGTGTCAATGGTACATCAAGAGGAAGTGAGAGAGGTTCCAGGGGAGATGGTTTGGATCTTCTCGCTGAGGAAAGTCGAATTGAGAGACTAGCCATCGAGAGGCATGAGTTAAGAAGTAGCAAGTTGAGTAGAACCAGGATTGTGGGTGCTAAGAAAGATGATGATGGCTTGTTTGACATGGAAAGTCCTGCCTTTAGATTTTCCGATGAGTCCAGTGACATAGTGGACAAGCCAGCAACTTCACGTCTCGAAATGGAAGACAGAATCGAGAAGTTGGCAAAAGTGTATGTGTTTTAAGTTACTATCTAGTTTTGGTTACTTTGAAGAAAGACACTAGGAGTTAGATATGTTGATTTAGTTGTGTGTTATTGCAGTCTTGCAGATGAGATTAGGGAGTTAGATTAGTTCATTTCTCATGAAACTATTATCAAATTCAGCTGAATTTTATGTTTAAGGAAGTTTATTTCGCTAGGTTGAATGGTGCAGACATCAATATGCCTGAATGGCTCTTTTCGAAGGCGATCCGGAGTGCAAAGATCAGATATACGGATTACACTATAATGAGACTGATCCACTTTCTAGGGAAACTTGGAAACTGGAGACGAGTTCTTCAAGTCATTGAGTGGCTTCAAAGGCAAGACCGTTTCAAATCAAACAAGCTAAGGTACTAAAAGTGAGCTGTTGGAATTCAGTTGTAGAACTCTAGATTCTTAATAATGCTGACAGATTTTACCTTTTTGGATCCAGAATCGTTTACACAACTGCACTAAATGTGCTTGGTAAGTCAAGAAGGCCTGTGGAAGCTCTCAATGTATTCCATGCAATGATGGTAAAAAACCCTTATACCATTCATGTATGTGTTCTTTTTGCTTCCGTTATGATCTGAGGTTTTCTTTGTGTTTTTCTTCACCAGTTACAAATATCATCATATCCGGATATGGTAGCGTACCGTTCAATTGCAGTAACACTTGGACAAGCTGGTCATATAAAGGAACTCTTTCATGTGATTGACACAATGCGATCTCCACCTAAAAAGAAGTTCAAGCCAACGACACTTGCAAAATGGGATCCCCGGCTTGAACCTGACGTTGTTGTGTACAATGCGGTCAGTGATTTATGATTGTCTCCTTCTTATTGAAGATATATATATATATATATATAGCCTACCTTTATCTAATGTAAGTGCTGGGTATCCATCCACCACAGGTGCTCAACGCATGTGTTCAACGGAAGCAGTGGGAAGGAGCATTCTGGGTCTTACAGCAGTTAAAGCAAAAAGGACAAAAACCTTCTCCTGTCACCTATGGCCTCGTCATGGAGGTTAAATAGTCTTTCTTCTCTTAACACTTAATGTTCTATAGCAACACAATTCAGTAGTGGATTTGTATTGTCTGTCTAAGCAGGTGATGCTAGCATGTGAGAAATACAACTTAGTTCATGAATTCTTCAGGAAGATGCAGAAATCCTCTATCCCTAATGCTCTAGCATACAGAGGTATTTTGTGAACTCTTTGTCTTTTTTTCCTCTACGTTATTAGTTTTTAAGGAGTGTAACCAACCATCTCATCCTGTGATCAGTTCTTGTTAATACACTGTGGAAAGAAGGCAAAACCGATGAGGCCATACAGACGGTTGAGGATATGGAAAGCCGTGGTATTGTTGGATCAGCTGCTCTTTACTACGACCTTGCTCGCTGTCTATGTAGCGCAGGAAGGTGTAATGAAGGACTTAATACGGTAAACTCTATAAACCCAGTAGTCCTTAAAGCTTATCGAGAATCTGATCTAAAAAAGCTGATCTTGATTATATACCATCCAATGTCAGATTAAGAAGATATGTAGAGTTGCAAATAAGCCTCTTGTGGTGACTTACACTGGCCTTATACAAGCATGCCTCGACTCCGGAAACGTGAAGAACGCAGCTTATATCTTTGATCAGATGAAGGAGGTCTGCAACCCGAACCTAGTTACTTGCAACATAATGCTAAAAGCTTATCTACAACAAGACGGGTTGTTTGAAGAAGGCAGGGAACTTTTCCAGAAGATGTTGGAAGATGGAAATAATATAGAAAGCAGCTCAGATTTCGAATCGAGAGTGTTGCCAGACACGTATACTTTCAACACAATGCTAGAAGCTTGCGCTGAACATAAAAAGTGGGATGATTTTGGGTATGCGTATAGGGAGATGTTGCGTCACGGATACCATTTCAATGCTAAACGTCATCTCAAAATGGTTCTTGAAGCTAGCAGAGCAGGACAGGAAGAAGTGATGGAAGAGACATGGGAACATCTGAGACGGAGTAATAGGATTCCGCCTTCGCCTCTAATCAAAGAGAGATTCTGCAGGAAGCTCGAGAAAGGCGATCATGCAACGGCCATATCCTCTCTTGCTGTTCTTAATGGTAACATTGAGGAGACTGAGCTACGGGCATGGTCCACGGACGCATGGTCCAAGGTCTTGTACCGGTTTGAGAAAGATTCAGTTTTGAGGTTAATGGACGATGTAAACAGGCGCGTGGGTTTGAGAAGTGAGTCTTCGGATTCGGTTTTGGGGAATCTTTTGAGTTCTTGTAAAGAGTTTCTGAAGAACAGAACACAAGTGTTGTAAGTTATTGAAACTCTTTATTATAACATTATAAGAAAAGGCTGTGATTGTTGTGATTTCTTAAAAATAGAAGAAAGAGGTGAGGGAGAACTGAGAAGTGCATTATTATTATTACGTGTTATCAGGTATGTGAATCATTGCTGCTATCTGAATAGAGTTTCAATTAGAGTTTATACATAATTAATTAGTTGCGAGACAACTCAATCCCAAACCTAATTCTGAAGAACATAACTCAAGTGTTGCTATTTATTGCGTATCTAATGTCAAAAGCAAAGTATTTAAGGAGACAATGTGTTAACATCTAAAAGAGAAAACGTTTATGATAAACTTCTTTGATAAATTGGAAAAGTCATAAGTTGAACTATTACATAATGATGAACTACACTTTTTTTTACAAGTCGTAAGTTCAAAGTAGGTTTTTTTCAAACCGCGTAGTCTACTCACTATCTAAATAACAACCTATTAAAAATACATACAAGTATTTTGGTTGGTTGAAAGCCAAATCTACGACTTCCAAATCATTTGTACTCATTTGTTTTTCTCCACGATCTCTTTAAAAGATTTTTTTTTTTTTTTTTGCTTTGATTCTTCAAACGTTCGAATATACATTGAACTAGCGTAGTTCTAAACAAAACAAATTCATTTTAGCAACAAAAATAGGCTAACAAATTCATAAAACTAAAATTTTAATTGTGTTTTTGTTGGAATGTGAAGGGGATAAAGTGTGTCGTATCTTAAGCCACCCGAAATAACTAATTAATGATAATGAGACGTGAAGAAATAGAAAGTCAACGTGCACGAGAATGGTCGGTCAATAGCAATTGCAACTTATATAATGAAATCAAACACTCGAGAACATGATTAACTCGGGGTTCTTAGGATGGGTTCTTATCGGAAATTAACAGTTTCTTAACTTCCGCTAAGAACTCCACTCTAAGAACTCCGGGTTAGTCATGGTCTAATACACGTATATTTATATTGCTTTCAAACCTATTGCCTTCGCATCAAACATATCTGCTTTTTTGGTTTGTAATAGTTATAGAACTAAACAAATTAATTTTTGATTTTGATATACTAGTATTTCTTTTGGATACGCATTATTACATGAAGCTAGCCAGCAATTCGTGTGTGTGATAATTTAATATGCTCGGGCTGATGAATGATGATTATATGAATAAAAGTTTGTGTGACAAAAAAAAATGGTACTAATAAACCGATACCAGACAATTTGAATGTGATTTGAGCATGTTAGGGCAGGTGGGTAAACATCAATAATCACCACTAAGATACAAATGGCATCGGCGTCAAAAAAGACAAACCCACTAAGCAGCAAACACTGTTATCTTCTATCAAAAGACGTATGCACGATCATGGTCTATAAATAGCTAAGAAAAATAATATAATTGTAGTGACCGATTGATTGTAATTTGAAATGTAAATAATAGTTGAACATAGGACGGTGAAAGTTATAACCGACACAATAGAAAAGAAAGGATGGAGAGGAGGAGACAACGCATTAGGTGAAGGAGAGCTGTCCGCAGGGTACGATGGCGCTTTTAAGACATTTAAAGGCACCAAAACACGTACGTGCCGCTACTTCATGGGACTGTGCCATGCTATGTAGACCCCAACCTAACATCTACACTCTACAATATAGTTTTTATTATAACATAATTTGAATTTTTTTTTTCAAAACTGGCCTAATTTGATGTTTTTTTACTCCTTCCATTCCACAGGTAAAGATATTTTGCATAAAACATAAGATTAAGAAAATTAATTTTAGAAGATAATATTATTACTAGTATAAATTTAAACTAATCATAAATAATGTCGTCAAATATTATTGGTCAACTAATTTTCAATAAAATTAAAATACATTAAAAATAAAATAATATATATTTTGGAACATCAAATACTCTCCAAAACATTTTATTTTATAGAACGGATGGAATATTTTTTATTGATCTTCTTCTTTTATTTCTAAAATTACTTATTTTAAAATATTCAAAATAATGTTTATAGCCCAATAATTCAGAACAATATGAAACATGAAAGGATACATCCTTTTCCACTAGAATGGTTCTGTCGGAAAACATGAATAGACAAAATACTGACGAGAAAAAGGAATGCAAATAGAATGCTCAATTTTTATATAGACTATGTAGTGTATGGAGTTTTTTCAGAAGTTAGATTTGGTGTTTACAATATATTGTTTGAGTTGGTGGAGATGGTGTTTGTACAAAATGACATGTTTTTCATTTCATCTAGACGAATTTCACAAAACTAGGATTTGTACATTTTTTTACCACAGATTCGTCATACGATGAATACATAGTAAAGTAGATAGGTTGTCACGTAATGCTTGTGCTATAGATTTTTGAACAGTTCTAGTTTTGTTTGTTAGTATAATTTATAGTTAGCAAAAAAATAAAATAATCAAGGTATAAAATCAATCTTTATTTTGAAGATTGAAGGTCTGATTGGTATACTGTTAAGAATAATTAGTCGAGTAATTTGAATTAATTTGGAGAAAGTAAAAATATATAATAATTATATTATTCTTTATTTTTGTTTAGTAAACAGAAGAAAACATATTGATATAAATCAGGAAAAAGAAAATATTTCGGTAAAAATGGGGATAGGACTCTTTTCATTAATCGGTAAAATTTAGAGGGAATTGAAGTAACACCGTTTCTTACTTCAGATTATTCTAAAAGAGCTACAGACCGTGAAACTATTTAAATAAAACAAAAATAATTAGGATTTAGATAGATGGAGTTTTATGTTTGTTAATTGGAATTAATGATGATTAAGAAAATTAAAGTCATAATTGATAATCTCTATTCGTTAATAACGCCAACGCCAAAGTCTTAGACCATCTTTATCCTAAAAACCCTAATGGGTCTCTTAATTTATTTTTAATAGTATTTAAAAAGTTAATTTTGGTAAAAGAGTTGATTAAGAACCTTGAGATTTTTTTCCCTTCATTGCAAGTCTCTTATTTTAGATTTATTAAAAAAAAATATTAAACATTTTTTATTGAAATTTAAATTTTTTTTCTTACATAAAACATAATAAAATATTACATTGTAGACATAGATTTTTAAATTAAAACATGAAAACAAATATTAGTAAAACAAACGAGAATATTTGAAAGAAGCGTCTGAGCTCAGTTGTTGTCTTCATCACGTCCAAATTTAAACCATACATGTTCAACTAAATCATCTTTCAGTTGTTGATGCATCTGTCTATCACAAATTCTAGTTCGAACACCATCATATTGGCGATATTTGTAGGCATATCTGTAGAGAAATCGAGATCGACATGTGAACTTCCGTTGTCTTCTGCTTGTTGGAACTCCGAAGGATCAAACTGAGTGTATTCATCTCGTTCGTCTTCTACTATCATATTATGGAGTATGATACATGCTCGCATAATCTTTCCTATTTTGACTTTATCCCAAAAAAGTGCCAAATTTTTAACAATGGCAAAGGTAGCTTGCAAGACTCCAAAAGCACGTTCGACATCCTTTCGGACAGCTTCTTGACGTTGAGCAAATAAAACTGCTTTCGGCCCTTGTGGTAGTTGAATAGATTGGATAAAAGTTGTCAATTTCAGATAAATACCATCGGTGAGATAGTAAGTCAAATGATACTCTCTTCCATTGACATAGTAAGTGACTTCCGGAGTATGACCCTTTATTATGTCATCAAAAACATGTGAGCGATCAAGAACATTGATATCGTTTAAGGTACCTGGAGGTCCAAAAAACGCGTGCCATATCCAGAGATCGTATGAAGCAACCGCCTCTAAAACGATTGTTAGTTTACCCGAACCACGAGAATGTTGCCATTTCCAAGCGGTGGGACAATTCTTCCACTCCCAATGCATACAATCGATGTTTCCTATCATTCCGGGAAATCCACGATACTCTCCAACATCAAGTAGACGTTGAAGGTCAGTCGGTGTTGGTCTTCTTAGGTACTCATCGCCAAACAAATATATAATTCTTTCCAACATGAGTTTGTTGTTGTTATAAATAGAGAAGATGCATTTAGCAAACATACATGTATAATAGAATGCATATAGACACACAAAGTCCGTGACATACAAATCCACCAGTCCGTGATCCTCCACTTGACACTAACATACACATAAAGACACATACTCCACTTGCCATTAACAGACACATACACTAACAGACACATACTCCAGTCGACTCTGTGACTCGCTTCAGTTGAAGGCAAGACTCCAAAACTCTGTCCCGCAAGCATCCTGACCAAGACAATAACAAACATTGATCAGTTGTTAAAACATTTTATATCATCACTAACAATAAACAATAAAATCCGAGAGACAAAGACAAAGACAAGAACAATAAAATCCGAGAGACAAAGACAAACATTGATCAGTTCTTAAAACATTTTATATCATCACTAACCAGACCATTACGAGAACTAGACCGAGACTTAAACTTAAGAAATAGACGAGAAACAAGAACAATAAAACTTAAGGACCAATCGGGGAACAAGACCTAATTAGACATCAACAACTCATTAATTAACTTCTTCTTCCGAGCTTCTTCATCAGCATCTAGAGGTTCTTGTTTTGCCATGATTCTGTCCAGAAGCTTCATCTTCGATAGCTTTTCCTTAATAACCAAATCCTCTTGCTTGATTCTCCACATTTTCTGAAACTCATCAAGCTCTTTCTCATCGCCGACTTGTTTCTTGCCACAGGCTTTTGCAGCCTTAACACCAGGGGGTCGAGTCGTTCCATCATCAGCTAGAGAGCAGGTTGAGTGCGAACCGTTATCTAACTTCTGCCTTTTGGAATCTCCTTGAGAGCAAGCCGAAGAAAGATCAGACCACTTCTGGTCATGTCTAAGCTTTTTCCAAGCATGTTCTAATGTGAACTTCTTTTTGTAGTTGTTGAAGAAGATTTCGTGGGCATGTTTGAGAACATCAGTCTCGTTTTGCCCACTGGTTTTCACACGAGTTGCTGCTTCAAAAGCTCCACAAAACTTGCCCACCAAGTCGTTGATCTTGTGCCACCTTTGCTTACATTGTGATGACTCTCTTCTGTCACACTCAGCGATCTTGGGACTAGCCGAGTAGTAGGCTGCTATCCTTTTCCAGAAAGCAACCGACCGTTGCTCATTCCCTACAACAAGGTCTTTACTGGTGTTTAACCAGGCGCTGATGAGGACATTGTCATCTGTTGGAGTCCACGTGTGGCGTCCTCTACTCTCTGCAGGACTGTCTGGTTCGAAGTTTGAACCTTCAGTTGCTTACGAGCCAAATATAGGAACAGGGGAAGATTCTAAATCGATGCCAGTATCTTGTTGACTTTGAAGAAGATCAACAAAATTTAAATTCATATATGGATTGGAATCCATATCTGAATTTGTCTAAGAAGAAGAGAGAAAGAGAAAGAGAGAAGAAGGAAAACAATTTGTCTAAGAAGAAGAGAGAAAGAGAAAGAGAGAAGAAGGAATCTGTTTAATAGAAGAGAGAAAGCGTTTAACGCTTTGATCAGTTCCACAACCACATGGAGTTGACATTTAGCTAACTCATTTATCTAACATTCATTGCTATCTAACTCATTAATCACACTTCAACTTTTAACATCAAGTAGACATTTATCTAACTCATTTCAATTCCACCTAACTGCTATCTACCTACTTTCTATCTAACCAGATTGGCAATCAAAGAACCTCCAGTTTACATTCACAATCAATTTACAGTTGAAATTTATCTAACCTGAAATTGCTTGCCTCTTCATCTGTCCAAACCACATACCTCTTCTTTGAAGAAACTCCAACTCTCTTTATCCGTCCATCTGAAAAGGAAACGCAAGAAACATAATCAACACTAGAACGATTCAGACACAAGAAAGTTTAAGAAACAAATACTGAGACATCATCTCTTGAATTAGTAGACATAAACAAACACAAGAACTGATCGACTTAAACAAAGACAGACACGTAAACTATCCAACACAACCGATTGATATATTGAGACACCTTGATTAATCATCTCTTGAATCACGAGACACAAACAAACACAAGCAACGCATGAGACGCATGAAGAATTATAAAGTGATCGACATAAACAAACACAGAGACATAAGCTATCGCAAAAATGATTAACAAACAGCGACAGAGACATAACCGAGTTGAATCAAGAGACATAAACAAACATAAGAGACGCATGAGACACATGAAGAATTATAAAGTGATCGATATAAACAAACACAGAGACATAAGCTATCGCAAAAATGATTAACAAATAGAGACAGAGACATAACCGAGTTGAATCAAGAGACATAAACAAACACGAGACACATGCAACACAACAAACGAATCTATATAACAACGAATGATTCAGACAGAGAAGGAAAAACACTTTGCTTTTACTTTCGGTTTGATTTCGTCGAGGATAGCCACGGGCCGGAGAGAGAGGTGGAGTGAAGCTTGATCCCGGTGAGCCGTCGTGGAGAGCGAGAGATACGCGGAGGCATCGAGGAGATCGAGAGGGAGGCGGAATCGTTGAAGAGAGCGACGGAGACGCGGATTCATCGACGAGATCGAGAGAGAGAGAGAGAGAGGCGGAATCGTCGAGGAGAGCGAGGGAGACGCGGATTCGTCGACCAGAGAGAGAGAGGCGACGATTCCACCGATAGAGACTCCGGCTGATGCCGTCGACAAGGAGATATCATCGTGGCGGAGAGATCACCGTTTCGCCTTTGGTTTCACCTTCGGTTTCACCTCGAGAGAAAGAGAGAAGACGAGACGGTTGAGAGAGAGATGGTGCATAAATGACACGTGCCCCGTGAAACCCCATCTCTAGTG
Source organism: Brassica oleracea var. oleracea (assembly GCF_000695525.1). Classification (NCBI taxonomy): domain Eukaryota; kingdom Viridiplantae; phylum Streptophyta; class Magnoliopsida; order Brassicales; family Brassicaceae; genus Brassica; species Brassica oleracea. Next base: position 20,264,966 of record NC_027752.1, read on the forward strand.
CTCTTGATTAAGAGACGTTTTCACCTTAATTAGCTAAAAAATTTAAAAAAAAAATAAAAAACACCTAAAATCGTGGATTTGAAAACAGCGATAAAGGTGCTCTTATCACAAAAGCACTAAGAAATCTTACCGACATGTCAGCACGACGGAGTTGGTATCTACGCAGTACGCACAGTTACCGGAGCTTAACAAGTGCGGCGATCTTATTGGCTGATCCTGACTTTTCCGTAAAAAGGCACTTCCCCAGATAATAACTTCGTTTATTTACTACTCCTCCATATATTGTTAGTTATATACCTTTTTCGTCAAAATACTACTGTTAACCTAATAACACAAACTCCTAACAAAAATATTTGCATCTCTAATACATCGACATAGAATTTTCCACAGAAATCAAACAGTATCTGTTCACATAATTTGAATGATTTAGACACTTCGTCGATCACGTAACTATTTAAAATAGAATCATAAGGATATTTTGTTATGGTGGCCTTTGTAGGAGTCAAAAAGTACTGAAAACATAAAATAAGAACTCCATCTAAAAAATAAATAAAAATAAAATTTATAGGTCTACAAAACTATTTCTTATATATTTTCCTATTTTTTCTAAAATATACGCTCAAATAAAAATATAATATACTCCAATTTAGATTTTCAAAATAATATTTTTAATCTATACTATTATTTGCGAAATGATTTTCGCATTCGATCTCTTACTTTAAAAGTTAGAGTGGTTAATATTGTTTATGCCATTAATGAATAAAATATATAAATTAGCTAAAACAAAAAACGAATTTTCTTTTCTTTTGATAAGATAATTGATTAAAATTAATAATAACAATAATTATCTAAAATCTCAAAAGTATGTTTTAAAATAAAAATATAATTCCTATAATATTGTGTTGTTATTCAAAAATTTCTCCTAATAAAAAACTACAAATTAAAAAAAACAAAAAACACATAACTAAATATTAATCAAGTAAAATTTTAAATTTTGTATGATTGAATAGATAATACTGAGTGATTTCTAAGATTTATTTATGAATGAAGAATATAGTATACAAATTTTTTTTAAAAGTTAGAGTGGTTAATATCGTTTATACCTTTAATGAATAAAATACATATATTAGCTAAAACCAAAAACGAATTTAATTTTTTTTGATAAGATAATTGATTAAAATTAATAATAACAAGAATTATCGAAAATCTAAAAAGTATGTTTTAAAATAAAAAGATAATTCCTATAATATTGTGTTGTTATTCAAAAATATCTTCTAATATAAAGTTTAAAATTAAAAACAAAAAAACACATAACTAAATATTAATCAAGTAAAATTCTAAATTTTGTATAACTGAAAAGATAATATTCAGTAATTTCTAAGATTTATTTATGAATGAAGAATGTAGTATACAAAGAATTTAAAAAATATATATATTACGTAAGAATCTTCAAATTAAAACCTAAATAATAATTTATCATTATAGTCTTTTAATTACTAAAATATGTATTAATAAGTAATTATAAAATGTTTATGTTCGCATTTTTTTATTTTTACATTAAACATAGAGGAATGGATTTCTTTCTCTAAATAAAAAATAATAGTTTCTATTTTAGATGAAAAATAAGTGTGGACTGAAATAATTTACCTCTTGTATTACAGAAATAAATATATAGAGATATGTAAAACATCTCCAACAAAGATATCATTCTAAGAATGTGTGTTTTCCGAATCTCAAATATATATATATATATATAATATTAGTTTTAAATTTTTATAAATAAATAACAAATACACATTATAAAGGGAAAATCACAATATTATTACTATTTATGAATATTTTGGTTTCACTAAATTAGTATTTTTTTTAGAAAAAGTGTATCAGCTAAAGAGAAAAGTTGCAAACATTCTTATTACTCATACATAACTTTTTATTTTACATATATTATTTTATATCAATAAATATAATTTTAATCTTAACATATATATATATATATATATATTTTCATATTTATATATTTTATGTACTAGTAGTATATATATATATATAAATATACATTTGAGTATTTAAGTAAAAATATTTATAAATATTAAAGTGATATAAAAAATAAAATTAATAGAACTATATGTAAATTATATAATTATATTGAATAAAATGAAAATAAATAGTTTTAATGCTTTGAATAGTAAATTTGCAAATTTCAAACCCCACAACGTTACAACAAATATCTCTCTCCTTTTTTCTCTTTCTTCTTTTTAAAACTCACAAGAATCATCTAACCATTTTTGCTATGGCGTGGGATCCTCGATGGTGTCAGAGCCATCGACTCAGCTGTCTTGGTATGTTGACACATTTATTCTAGGTGGTGGTGGTGTGTGTTAACGGCTTGGCGTGTGATGACGAGTCGTCTATGGCTCAATCTCTTTCCTTGTTTCGTGATGCTTCCTCCTTGCTCTTCTTCCACTACAAGAAAACAGCGATATTCTGACGGACATTCCAACGGAAAATGAAATCCTCGAAATATACCGAGGAATTTCCGAGGAAATTCCGAGGAAACACAAAATTGGGTTTCCTCGGAA
>NC_027752.1:20273638-20312801 GCF_000695525.1 Brassica oleracea var. oleracea
CGAGGGACAACTCCCTCGGAAAATTCCGAGGAACGGATCCCTCGGAATATACCGACGGAACAGTTCCTCGGAATAAACCGAGGAAAAAGTCCGTCGGTATACTCCTATCGATCGATGTATATATGTCCAAACACGCATCGATCGATGAACTTCCGAGGAATTATCCCGACGAATTCTACCTCGGTATATTCCGAGGACTTTTCTGACAAACAAGGGATCCTCGGAATTTCCTCGGAAATTTATTTCCTTGGAATTCCGTCAGAAAATTCCGAGGGATTTCAGAGGAAAAAAGAAATTCCGAGGAATTATTTCCGACGACGTGTTTCGTCGGAATTTTGTCGGAATAACGATATTTCGACGAAATTCAGACGATTTTTTCCCTCAAAATCCTTGATGTTTTCTAGTTTCGTCTCTTCTTAGTGCACTCAAGGTAGTCGTCCCGAAGGTTTACCATTGGGTTTCTCATTGGTTCTACTAGCGGCTATTCTATTTTCTCTAGTCAAGCTTTTGGTTCCGTTTTTCGCCGTTTCTCATGGACTATCGTTAACGAGTCTTTTTCCTCTGTGCATCAGTTTGGTCAGGTCTCTATTCTTCTGAGGAGTATAACATCCTTGCTCCAGAGTTCCTCCTCTCTGCGAGTGCATTCGGGTGGTTGTGATTTTCCGGCGATTGTAGGTCTTAGTGGCATTTGGTAGGGACTGCGGTTACCTCCCAACCCTCTTGCTCGCCGGTTTCTTTAGATCGTCGTTTGTAAGTATTGTGTTGTTGTATTATCGGAACTGGAGCTCCAGTGTCAAAAAATAAATTAAATATTATTATTAAAAACTTACAAATTTGAAGAATTGGGGAATTGAAATCATATTGAAAAGCAAATAATCTTGAAATTTAAAAGTTTTAAAACATGTTAAAAATGCTGAAAGGATCACTATGTTTAGGTGAATATGCGTGCTTTTCTTGAGTATTCTTGATAAACCAGTGTTTATATACTAAAAAGATGGTTAACGTGGATTTTATGAGTATGTCCAATATAAAAACTTGTAGTTTGATGGAATGGAATATAAATGGTAAGGATTACGATCTAACATAATGAAGGTATAATAAGTGGAAAACCTAGGATAGTTTTTAATTGGGTCATGAAGGAGTTTTACTCTAAATTTAGTGGGATAAAAAAAAATTTTCGTCATTTTATTATCATTAATCAATAAAATTTTAATTTAAAATATAATTTATTTAAGATTTAAGGGTGTTACTTGAACCCAACATGATCATTGGGGGTTCTTAGAGTGGGGTTGTTAGCGGAATATAAGAACTCGTCTCTTAACTTTTAACTAAAAAAGTTAAGACCTGGCTCTTAAAACTCTTATTTAAGAACCAGTTCTTAGTTTTTTTAGTTAAAAGTTAAGAGACGGGTTCTTATATTCCGATAAGAACTCCACCCCAAGAACTCTCAATAATCATGCTCTTAGCTTTATGTGGGTCTGCCATTAGGTACAATCTAACAGAAGGATTGTAGTATGAAAAAAATGCAATGCAACAGATAATTGCTGTCTAATGTTAGTATTGTGGTTTAGCGGGACATAATGTGAAATATAACAAGAGGATTATATTATTAGAGAAAAAAAGAGAGTGCATGACAAAGATTACAGTCTAACAATACAAATGTGCAATCTGACATCACATGAACAAGAAGTCTGATAAAATGAGTTTTGCATGCCGGTACAAAATATGAAATATAACATGATGATTGTGGCTTGATAGAACTAACGTGCATTATGATGAAAAGGTTGCAACATGACAGTACATGGAATACAATATTACATGAACAATGCAGTTTGATGGTATGAGAAGCACATATTGACGACACAATAGTGCGGTGAAGTGACTACAATCTCACGGTATAATGAGGTTATCTGATGGAAGGGTGAAGGTCTGAGAGAAGTAGATTTGTAACGATCCGCTTCCCCGTGTCCGATCCAAGGTTCAGAGCGCGGTGTTATAAACATGACAAATTATTTTAAAAAATTTACTTAAGAAACAAATTTACTTAAGAAACATGACAAATTATTTTAAAAAAAATCTAGGTTAAATGGAAGAACACTTCAATTTTGTTTTAGATGAGAATCAATAGATGTAATCGAATACCTTGTACGAAGAAATGTGAGATTTTGACGAAATTGATGGAAGAACACTTCGTAATTTGATTTGACCCGTCTGAGGAAAAGGAAGAACACTTCGATTTCGTTGTATCTTCAGTGAGATCAAAGAGGAGGATGACCAAAACGAGAGTAGAGACTACTGGCAGATGAAACACCAACGAAGAACAAGGCTTCTCTCCGTTTAACCCTAAATCGCCATGGAAGAGCCACGATTATACGGCGGAGAAGACAAGGAGAAAAAAAAAATCAGGGTTGCGGGATGGCAGTGTCTCCCTTTTTGTTTATTTTAATTTTTTGTTATTTTTTTACTTTTTAATATTTTAACATTAAAAATCTTTTACGATAATTATAATTTATAATTATAATTCAATTTAATTGGTAAATTAAGGATAGTGTAGCATTTACAGGAATTAAAATCCTATTTTAGTAAAACATCTTCTAGAGATCCTATCGTGACAAATAAGTTCAAAATATCATATTTTTCTAATTTCCGCTAATAATAATACAGAATTACGAGGACTGCACCATCATTCTTGCCACATCCATCATTCTTGCCACATGTCATGTAAGTATCAAAAGAGTATAAAAGAGAAAAAAAGCTGACAAAAAGTCAAATATATATTTATTTTGCAAATAACACTTTAATTTTAAATAATAGCAGCATCTTAAAACCGAGGAATTTCCGCCTACTCTCTCCATATCGCCATCACCGGAAACGCGCCGACTTGGCCGCCCGACTCTCTCTCTCTCTCTTTCCTCATCGTACGTTTCCCCTCTCTCTTTAAATTGAGAAAAATTGAATCTTTTCTCTCAGAGAACCCACAAGAAAAGTTCGAGCCTTTCCTCAAAATCTGGTTGGTTCGACTCGTTTATGCAGAGGAAAAACCTGTTTCTGTGGACACACGTGAGCTGCCAATTAATGCCCGTTCTTGTTTTCTTCTCCAAGGTGCGTTTCCTTTGCTTTTTTGGTTTTTTTTTTGGCGTTTTTCTTTTGCTTCTGTTTTTTTTTTTCGCATAAGAGCCCATTTCCTTCCTTCTTTCTTTCTTCCGTTTTTTTTGCATTGATTTTTTTTTTTTGAATTGTCATTTTTCATGGGACCGACATTGCTCCGACAAGATTCTCCCAATCTGGGGTCTTATTTCTTTAATCTGAAAATGTTTTAATTCAAATTTTGCTCTCTTATTTTTCTTGCAGGTGTATTAGGGAGTAGGGGAGCTGAAGTGAATCAGAAAAATGTTCAATTTTACTCGAGCAAGAAGCCAAGCGAGGCAAAACAGATCTCTCTCTCTTGGAGGTGTTTAAATCTCTTCTTTCTTGCTTTTAACTTCTCTCTGAATGTGGTTAAATTTTTACTTCTTTTTTTCTGAAACTTTAACTTTGTGTGTGTGTGTGTGTGTGTTTTGAGAATTTAGTTTGAAACTTTAGATTGCTTCCTAATAAAATATGAAGCTTTCTGGGTTAAGGAGCTTCAAAGTGTGGATCTTTTTGTGAGTATTTGTCATGTTTGGCTTGTATAATATTAACAGAGATCTTGGTGATTTTTGGGAATGTAGGACTGGATTACGCAGACCCCAAGAAGAAAAACAATTACCTTGGAAAGTTTCTTTTGACCGCTTCTCTCACAGCCTTGTGCATTTTCATGCTTAAGCAATCTCCAACCTTCAATACTCCCAGTGTGGTACAACTTCTTACTCTCCTTTGCTCAGAGTTCTTTATTGGTCCTGATGAAACATTGCTTGAGTTTCTAAATGGTTCCTTGATTCTCTGTGTTTCAGTTTTCTATACATGAGCCAGGGGTTACACATGTTCTAGTCACTGGTGGTGCTGGGTATATTGGTTCCCATGCAGCTCTTAGGCTTCTTAAGGAATCCTACCGAGTCACCATTGTGGTATCTCCTTTGTTCAGTCTTCTTTTACTCTTGTATATATGTTGATATCCTGGTCAAAGTAAATTTTTTTTTTTTTTTGGGTTCAACAGGACAATCTATCACGTGGGAACCTCGGTGCAGTCAAGGTTTTGCAAGAATTGTTTCCGGAACCCGGAAGGCTTCAGTTTATTTATGCTGATCTTGGAGATGCAAAGGCTGTCAACAAGATATTCTCTGAGAACGCCTTTGACGCTGTGATGCATTTCGCTGCTGTTGCATACGTTGGGGAAAGCACACAGTTCCCTCTTAAGTGAGTATCACTGACAGCTTCTCCCTTAAGCCAGCATTTGATATTTTCTGTTGTGAAGATGTGAAAGAAGTGGACTTTATGTTCTGTTAATTTACAGGTATTATCACAATATTACATCGAACACTTTGGTGGTATTAGAGACAATGGCTGCTCATGGAGTAAAGACTTTGATATATTCAAGCACATGTGCAACGTATGGGGAGCCTGATACTATGCCAATTACAGAGGAGACTCCTCAGGTGCCAATTAATCCATATGGTAAGGCTAAGAAGATGGCAGAAGACATCATTTTGGATTTCTCGAAAAACTCAAACATGGCGGTTATGATCCTAAGGTTTGTTTTGAGTGATCTACTCTTTCTCCCTAACTTCTATCTAGTGGCCTTGTGCATGTTTTTCGTGAAGCTGACAAGCTTCTTTCTCACTTGTCTTTTTTTTTTTTTTTTTCCAGATATTTCAATGTGATTGGGTCTGATCCAGAGGGTAGATTGGGTGAAGCACCAAGGCCTGAGCTGCGAGAGCATGGAAGAATCTCCGGTGCTTGCTTTGATGCTGCACGTGGTATCATGCCTGGTCTCCAGGTAATCACTTCCTTCATTTCATGGAACCTTTTGTCTGAAGTTAAATTCCGATTTCCATGTTTGGAAGATGGTGTCAGGGTCTTGACATTTTGTTCTTTGGACAGTCATCATTAGTTTATGTTCCGTCTGATTCTAAAGTTCGCCTTTTTTTTTGGGTGTAATTCGGATCTGGCACATGATGTAGAACATGCTCAAGAATGTTTGCAGCTAATAGTAGTGTACAGCAGAGCAAAATACATAATTGAGACAACTTAACTCGTTGAGCTTCCTTTATTATTAAAGCAAAGTTTATTTTATTCTAATTGTCACATTCACGTGGCTACAACCTTTGACTATTCTTTATTCATAGATTTTCTTTTTCTTTTGGTATATGGCTAGATCAAAGGAACAGACTACAAAACCTCCGATGGAACTTGCGTACGGGATTACATTGATGTTACTGACTTGGTTGATGCTCATGTTAAAGCTCTCCAAAAAGCAAAACCCCGCAAAGTTGGAATCTACAATGTTGGTACCGGGAAAGGTATTGTATTGACTTTGGCTTTTACATTACTGTTAAAGAATCGCATATAGATTTAGAGACTGAGCTTTTTAAATGTCTGGTGTTGAGTAGGTAGCTCGGTGAAAGAGTTTGTTGAGGCGTGCAAGAAAGCCACTGGTGTCGAGATCAAGATCGATTACTTGCCTAGACGCCCAGGTGATTACGCTGAGGTTTATAGTGACCCTAGCAAGATCAGGAAAGAACTTAACTGGACGGCTAAGCACACTAATCTCAAGGAGAGTCTTGAGACTGCTTGGAGATGGCAGAAGCTGCACCGTAATGGCTATGGCTCAACCTCCTCATCTGTCTCGGTTTACTAACTTTCTTCATTCCCTTGCTGACGAATGGAGATTTTGATGGTACTGAGAGGCGTTAGGAGTGTGATGGTCTATATGTTAAAAATATAAAATAAGATATTATAAAAGAGATTTTGATTGATTAGTGTCACGCTGATATTCATTTTGTAATGGCTTTAGGTTCTGGTAGGAAGCAGCCATTCATTATATTTATGTACTACCTTTCTCATAATGCTTATCTATTTATTAGTCTTCATAATATATTAGCTTTTCATTTTATTTTCTAAGCTCTGTTATAGACATTTTTAGAGCCTTGCGACATTGTGGCGCACGCTCGCCTTGTGGATCAAACGCCTTCACAGGAAGAACTTATAAATTGTATCTAGGTTTGATTCTTTCAAGTTGAAAGCTATGATTCAATAGCAACAAGAACGCATCCGATACACCTAAAGCCTCATTGACAAGTCTCGAGCCTATTGGAATCCTCTGAGACTGTTTTATAAGGCCAAAACGCACTAAGGCGAGCGCCTCTAAGACATAGCCTCGCCTTAAGAGGACCAAGGTGTTTGGGTCTGCACTTTTGCGCTCGCCTTTTTAAACACAGGCCTCGTCAGTTATGTTTGGTTTTGGATTTTAAGGAATAAGATCTACTGTTGGATTTGAAACACAATGACAACAAAAGCTTTCAGCGAAGAAATCAAAGAAAATGCAACATGTCCAATGAGGAAAAACAGTTCATATACTAGTTTCAAGACAGGGTTGTAAGAATAAGATGCTCTTTCTGGTAGACAATATAGAAAATCGATTCGAGGTGAGATAAAGACTCATGCATGTTTTTAGCTGAACCATGGATTTTGAGGTGTTTCAGGCGAAAGATTGAAGCGCTCTCTCGAAGTTATCTTCAGCTGAAGCTGCTCGCTTCACAAGTACATGTTCTGGATGTGACAGTTTCAGCTGGCTGCAAAATTTTGATTGAAAATGGCGGAATAAGTCAGCATATTGATACACAAATTGCAGTATGACCTGATCATTTCAATATTATTATTACCTTAGGTAGCGTGGAGATGGTTTCCCCACATGAATACTGCACACAACTAAGTTTGCAAGAGTTTCTGGGTCTTTCGCATCCTACAATGGTCAAACAAATATATAATTATTACTTTTGATTTGATGTGTTTGAGCTTGGTTGAGAAATCGGGTGCAGCATAACTGGTGACATGATACCGAGTATGAAAGAGTAGGTTCATCATCACTCACCTTGTTGAGTGCATCAAGCAGAAGAGTCTCAGCTTCTTCAAAGTTACCCATATGCATGCAACAAACCGCCTTGCTGTTCAAGATTAAGCTTGTCATTGGGTACTTCTCAGAGAAATCCTGGAAGATTAGATAAGCTTCCTGTATTTTGGAACCCCCCTGAGACCATTCATACAACAATTTAATATTAGAAAAACATTAACAATCATTCTCTACACTATATGGAACAGAAGAAAAAGAAATGGATATATATATATATATATATATTCATGTCATACTACTGCCAGGTTCAACCATGCGCTCGCGAGTTGAGTGAGTGTGTGGTCTTCATCAAACTGTTGCATCACTCTCAGCTGTTTCTCAGCATAATCTGACCTGTGCATCTTTATGAATATCTGGACATTCAAAGCGTGCCTAAGAAAGTGCAGAATACCAAAATCAATCATCAAGTTAAATCTTAGAGATAGAACAATCACTGTATCAAACAGAAAGCTCACAGGTCCATGGTTCCTCCAGAATGAGTGTGCTTGAGAGCCTCACTATAGTCTTCCTCATGCATGAAGATAGTACCAGCAATCAACCTAACAGTAGCATTGCTCCCAGCAGTTGGATCTGCCAGCCATTCCCTCAAGCTAGCAATGGTTGATTCCTAACCAAAATCACATAAACAACTAAGATGAATTTTCACAAGCAGAACACGAAGATATCTTCAATTTCGGATCCCTACGATCTTAGCGAAGTTATCAGGTAATTGCGCTAAGCTAACATGATAATCTCAAATTCTCATGCATTACCTTGTTTTCAGGGCTCGATAGGTACATAGCAAGGAGCTTCACTGCCTGAAGAGGAGTAGCCGACGCTTCGTCGATCTCATTGATGACCAGCTACGAAACAAATTTGAATCACAACTCAGGATCGTTACAAATCGAAATCGAATCAGAAAACGAGGGCGTCACAGAGGCGAACCTGGTAGCTACCAAGAGCGATGTAAGAGCGATGGACAAGGCAATCACGCTCCACGATATCTTCTTGCGAAAGATTAGGGATCTCGCTGTTGTTGATCGCCGCTTGATATGCACCTAGGTAAAAACTGTTTCTCAGGTTGAAGAGGTGATCTGGTCCTGCCGCCATGGATGCCATTTGCTGCTGCAGGATCTCAGATCTGCGTCTAACTCCAAAACAGAGAAAACTGATAAAAGTGTAAATAATCAACTTTAATCAATTTTGCATAAAGACCCCATACATTTTGAATGTTCAATTGACTGACCCACTGTGATTTATTTTCGGCCCATTGGTTTCTTGCAATATTTAACGGGCTTTTAAGTGGGCCAATAATTTCGCATCATCACACGTGTCCTACAGAGGGACCGGTGAAGATCTTTTCTTACCAATAAAACGCGTTTTATCCAATCCCCGCGGGGGTTGCTTGTTCTGCTCCAGCCTGACGTTAGCATCCCGTTGAAACCACTCCGTGTGATCGTGCTGTCACGTTTGTGTCGACAAACAAGCCCAACGATTTATGGACACGTGCCGTTTAGCGTCCCCATTAATGAGCCGGTTACCATCCGGGAATAGTAATCAACCGGTATCGGTTTTTATTAGGTAACCAGTCGTTGTGACAGTAACTCAAACGGCGTTTACTGCTCTAATTGACAAAAACACCCCTCACCCAAAACGTTATTAGTTCCTAATCCGTTGGACTCCTCCCTTTGGAGATCTTTATTAATTAAAAATAAACAAAAAAATAATCTTCCTGCAGTTTCCAAGTGAATGCGTGTAAGCAAGTGTTCGAATTCGAATTCGAGCGAGCTGAATCAAATCTGTAAGTTTCTATGATCCTTTGATCTTCTGATTCGAGTTTTTACTTCTTCTCTGGGATCGTTTTGACTTTTCGTTTTCTTCTCAAAGGTCTTGGCATCTGGTTTTGAATTTGATTTTCGATGTTTTCCATATGATGAAGGGTTTGAATCGATTGAAGGCCCAATCCAGAAACGAAGAAGTAGATGTATGTATGCGTATCTAGATAGAGTGATTTCGTGTTTCGTTGTTAGACAAGAAGAATCTGTCATCAGTTGATGAATTTGATTTACTTTTGAAGCATTTTTGAATTTGGAGTTATTGAGCTCTCCATTAATTAAGAAGCGTGGGGGAATCTGCTTCAGGTTTCATTAGAGATGGCGACGGAGTCTACAAGGAGCTGGTTCCAGATACGGCAGCAGAGACCAAGCCCGGCCAAAAAGGGACAAGAGGGAAATGTGAAGAATAGTGGCAGGCCCCCTATGAATGATGCACCTTCAAACGCTACAAAACAGAAAGTTGCTGCGGCAAAGCAGTATATTGAGAATCATTATAAAAATCAGAACAAGAGTCTGCAGGAAAGAAAAGAGCGGTATGTTCTTAGAATTCGTTTTGGTTGTTACAATGGAACCTGAGAGTGAGAGTAATTATTTAATCTAAAGTTGAGAACTTGTTTTCTTTCTTTTTGTACTGAGGCTTGAGATTAGGTTTAGATCTCTGGCTTTGTTTCCTAGACAATTCTTTACATAATTACTGGTTTAGATTGAACCTTCTGATATCAGCTCGCTCTTGAATACAGTCTGAGCATCTTGGAACAAAACCTAGCGGAGGCTGATGTTCCTGTTGAAGACAAGATGGATATTCTGAAGAACTTTGAGAAAAAGGAAATAGAGTACAGGCGTCTGCAAAGACATAAGATAGGGGTTGATGACTTTGACCTTCTCAGCATCATTGGCCGGGGTGCTTTCGGAGAGGTATCTCTTTCTCATTCCTCACTAGCTAATAACTTGTCTTCTTTACATGATCTATTAATATCTCATGCATTAAAATTATGGAATTTTGTTACTGCTTTGTTTTGGGGGGGGGTCTCTCCTACTGGATCTTGGTAACTAGCCTATTATTCCGGTCTTATGAATCTAAGCCTCCGTTAGTGAACTTATTGGGTGTATTGATGTAAACTATGTTATTTCTGAACAGGTGAGGATTTGTAGAGAGAAATCTACGGGCAACGTATATGCAATGAAAAAGCTAAAGAAATCTGAGATGCTTCGAAGAGGCCAGGTAATGCACTGTGTGATACAATATCTACAAATCCCAGAGTTCCGCTGTGATTCAGTTAGTTACTCAATGAAATCTACACTTATCCCCTCTTACAGGTGGAACATGTCAAAGCTGAAAGAAATGTGCTTGCAGAAGTCGATAGTCCTTTCATCGTCAAGCTTTGCTACTCCTTCCAAGATGACGAACATCTGTATCTTATTATGGAATACCTCCCTGGAGGTGATATGATGACACTGCTGATGCGAAAGGATGTCTTAAGGGAAGATGAGACTCGGTTTTATGTTGCACAGACAATCCTTGCTATTGAGTCCATCCATAAGCATAATTACGTTCACAGGTTCTAACAACTGACTTGAAGCTTCTCACTTTTTTTTGCATCGAAGCTTGACACATTCGCTAAGACCAGTTTCTTTTGAATTTTTGTGGATTATCTTCTAATTTTTTATTCTTCTTGTGATTACCTTTTCTTGTAAATTAGCTTTCAGTTGATGTGTGGAGATACCCTAACTGTAGTTTCTTCCTTTGATTGCTTAGGGATATAAAGCCTGATAATTTATTGATAACTCGTAATGGCCATATCAAGCTCTCGGACTTTGGATTGAGCAAGTCTTTGGAAAGCAAAAATTTCCCAGATTTCAAGGCGGAGCTTGTTGAGAGGAATACAAGGCCTGCAGCAGAAATTGATAGACTCTCCAAGCCTCCTTCTGCACCTAAGCGAACTCAGCAAGAACAGCTTTTACATTGGCAACAAAACAGAAGGACCCTGGTATGGACGCAATTCTCTGATCTCTATCTTACTTACGGTGGATGCTGTTCTATTCCCCTGAAGTTCGTCTGAAATATTTCATAAAAACGATTCTTTTCCAACTTAAAATGAAGTAAAAAGGGAATATTTTTCCAGTTACTCAAATTATATAACACCGTTGTTTGTATATTGTGCCTTAATCTCCTTGGAAGTGTTATTAGCTATATATATGACCTTCCCTTGTAGTCCTTGCATGATGACTCTATCGTGTACTGTTCAGGCTTTTTCTACAGTAGGCACTCCCGATTACATTGCCCCTGAGGTGCTGCTGAAGAAAGGATATGGAATGGAGTGTGATTGGTTAGTGAACCAGACCCTTCTATTTTAATGGAAAAAATGTATTCAGTTGATATTCTAAAAGATGTTCTGAAATAGGTGGTCTCTTGGAGCAATCATGTTCGAGATGCTCGTGGGATTTCCTCCATTCTATTCCGAAGAGCCGTTGGCAACATGTAGAAAGGTATGCTTAATTATCTTTATGGAACATTGTTTCGAAGATTGATAGAAGATTTTATAGTCCTGATGATAGACCTTACCTTGGCTTATCATCTGACACCAAAATCAGACTAGTGTCTATGTATCGAGACATGTTTTGGTAACGTATTTTGTGGGCATGGCATGATCCGAGACTTGTCCCTTATTATGTTTGACTAGTGTATATTTTTATAAACAATTGCTCAGTTCATCTCTGCAGATTGTAAACTGGAAAACCTGCTTGAAATTCCCTGATGAAGCTAAGCTCTCTGTCGAGGTAAAAGATCTCATCCGAAGACTCCTCTGCAATGTCGAACAGAGGCTCGGAACCAAAGGAGTTCATGAAATCAAAGTACTTAAATCATCATTTTCCTTGCTGAGCTTAACTATGAAATGAATAAAACTCTCAGATGACATAATGTTTAATTTGTTTTTTCCATTGAAAGGCTCACCCTTGGTTTAAAGGAATTGAATGGGAAAGATTATACGAGTCAAATGCCCCATATATACCGAAAGTGAAACATGAACTTGATACCCAAAACTTTGAAAAGTTTGATGAGGTTTGTTCATTTTTATCAGTTCCTCGATTTTTATTTTGCTTTCCTGTCTTAGCGGATAATTTGATTAAATTTTAAACTAGCAGGTACCATCTACTTGCCAAACCTCTGCAAAGTCTGGCCCTTGGAGAAAGGTATTATATATATATTTCCCCTCGTTTTTCTCATTTGTCCAGATTCTATAATTCTTAATCTCTAACCAATTTGTTTGCAAACATATTTGCAGATGATCTCATCTAAAGATGTAAATTTCGTTGGTTATACATTCAAGAACCTTGAGATTGTTGATGAACACCATATCCCTGGCATGGGTCAGTAACTCTTTGTTCCTTTCTTACATTAACGCGTTTTGCAAGACTTTAAAGTTATTTCGCGGTTGTTGTAACAAAGGCTGATAATCATTCTAAATTTACGCAGCGGAACTGAAACGGAAGAGTAAGACACCAAGGAAACCATCTCTCAAGACACTGTTCGGTAAAAAAAAACACAGACTTGCCTAGACTTTAAAACTTTGGTTTTAGCTTTTACTTCTTCGAAAGTTGAATTTTGGTTTTCTGTTTTTGGCAGAAACACCGTACCCTCCTCCTGAGAATCAAGCTTTACAGGATTTGCTAGATTCACCTATTTACTCTGACGGGGGATCTATAGGCTCATCTGGATCACCATTTTCACATCCGAATCAGTCTCACAATGTTTCCCGGAGATGATCAAAAGGGTGATAGCAAAAGTAAAAGGAAGTAATTTTCCTTCAGTTGCACAAGTTTTCATCTTTTCATTCATATATACCCATGTATTGTAAAAATAGTAAACACCCAAAAGAGAATTAAACGAATATGCATATAGAAAACTTTATAGGTTTGAGTACAAACATATTACAATGTTTCTTATAGTCCACAGTTGTCTAACCAATGTAAGTTTTTTTATATATGAATATTCACATACATAAAATAAATTTTTTTGTTCATAATAAGGGTGGCTTTGGACTTTTTCTTGAATTGCACACAATATGTTGAGCTGAAATCGATTGCCGACCTTAAAGATGGTAAAAGCGTTGTATAACAGTATACACGTTTCCATCGAATATCGCTGTTGCGATTCGAGCTTTGGAAGTGATGGATTTACACTTTTTACCGAATTTTTAGAACACATCCAAAACCAGTCAAATCGTTTCTTTTCAGATCAACTGTTCACTGCCCTTTTTTCTCGAATTGTCAATCCAAATAAACAGTTTATCGATGATTTTTAGAAAAGAAAAAAAAAGTGAAAGTAATAGTAATGTGATGGAAGAACCAAAGCCATCTGGAAAATAAAAAGACCAGTCAGGAACTCATGTTCTTAATTTCCACTGATATTACCATGTCGTTCTTCTCTTCACCGTTTAGGTCCATTTTTTCAGAATCCCAGAGATCTGCTTTGATTTTTTTTACCAATCATTTTACAAATCCAAACTACTCTTTGCCTTTTTTGTTTTTTTCTATATATTTTCTATCTTTGACTTTTGTAGAATTTTCGGCATGGCAGGGCGGACCCTGAAAATTTGGGAACCTAGACCATTTAGTAAAGATTTAAAAAATTTGGGGGCCTAAAATTTTTTTTTTTTAAATTTGGAGATTTATTTACGTATAAAATTTTTCAAAAAATTTGAGGGCATAAAACGAATGTTTCATTAGGCTT
Organism: Brassica oleracea var. oleracea; assembly: GCF_000695525.1. Taxonomy (NCBI): domain Eukaryota; kingdom Viridiplantae; phylum Streptophyta; class Magnoliopsida; order Brassicales; family Brassicaceae; genus Brassica; species Brassica oleracea. The sequence continues at coordinate 20,287,233 of NC_027752.1, forward strand.
TGCCCAGGACCGGCATGCGAGGGAAACACAAACTAAGCCTACATCACGATTGGATTCTTTTATGAATAATACTATTAATATTTGACTAAATATTTTAAAATTTTGAGAACATCATATCAAAATTTCTCATTAAATAAATTGGCATGAGATTTTAAATTTTTTGAAATTCTCTAATAAATATTATTATTATATTTTTATATTTTCAGAAATGTAACTTGAAAAACTTCAATACTAATGCTTTAGCTTACTTTAGCTGCATGGCTTCCCGAATATAACTTTACTTCACATTCATATCACATCGCAACAGGTCCGTCTAATAGCACAAGCAAGTAAAACGGTCAAGCAGGATCCAAAACTAAAAATAAAAAAAAAATATTTAAGAATTTTTGAAACTAAATATATAAATTATGGTCTAAAGTTTTAAACTTTTAAATATATTACTAAATTTAGAGTTTCTAATTTCAAAAGAGTCAGATACATAAATAGAACTATAATTTTTTTAAATTAGTGGTTCAAAAACAAATTAAAATTATTTTATTATAATATACCGTTAATTTTTTGAACAAGGCCTATAAATAATTTGACACGGCACTGATCACAAAGGGTACTTAATACTAAGGCAGCTTATAGTTTACAAACACAAAGGGTTAAAGCCAACGACCGTTCCTCGCCAAGATGTATCAAGCTACTAAAACTATAGCTTGGAAAAGACGGTTATCTTCTTTAGATATAGAAAGTTGCTAAAGGATAGATCCCTACTATGCATATCAATGTTATATGTTTTTTTTTTCGATTGTTTTCTTACACATGTTAAAAGTTAAAACATATATCTAAAGCTTTGTCAAGTGGTCTTTGATTATGTTGAACATTAGTATATAGTATATAGTATAGTATATACACGGGAAGACGTCTTATTTCCACATCAGAACTATCATATAGTAACAAATGTACACAATCTTTTAACATCGTTCTATTTGCATACAATTTAAGTATAACAACCTATTTCCACAAACAATAAAAGATCGAAACCCGTTTCCACACAAACCAATATTTGGCTTGGTTTTAATGGTTTATGACATGAATCGACAGTAAACCAGTTTGTATCGGTTGATATTGGTACAACCCAACCCAAACGAAGATCCGACTAGGGATCGATTTAAACCCGACCCGAAACCATTTTAAAAGCCCCATAATCGATTAAAATCTAAAATTCCAGAAAGATTAGTTTGTTTGTATGAATGTGTTAGTTTATTCATTCAAAATCATAAAATTGACTTAACATAATTGAGTAAATACATAAGAAAAAGAAATAGATTTGGTCAAGAATCGTGAAAAGAAAAAATCTGAAACAGAGGTTTAGGGATTCCTGGTAATACTGCGAGGAAGAAGATGAAGACGTTTGCGTAATTTTACATTAATTAAAGACAGAAGGGAAAATAAAAATAAAATAAAAACAGCTCTAACCTGAATTCGAACCCGCATGGTTAAGTGTTTAGAGGAGCACATAAGCCAATAGCCTACGCTTGATTCTTAGGTATATTTATCAGATAATAATATATATTCTAACTTCACAAAACTAATGAGAAGCAGCATAGAGACTGTCGAGAGATACCTAGCAAATGGAAACAGCCATGGATCTAGCTCGATCTAGAGGTGAAGAGAAACGAAAGTGAATCGAAGACGCTGTAAGGGTCCCAACTTTGTTTGAAGGTCCAATTGTAAGGGCATCCTCAAAGGGGGAGCAGTTAGGTGTGTGCTTAGAGTGAAAATAGTAGTATAATATTGTATTTAGGCTAGGAATATGGGACATTCTCAAAAGAAGATCACTTAATTAAGGGTGTGCTTAACCAAATAAAATTAATTAAATAATGTAACAAAAAAACTTATTTTAAAATTGATTCCAAAAAAACTTATTTTAAGGAGATACACACTTGCCACGTCGACCAGCACTTCCCTTAAGCATAGCTCTTCGACAAGCCCTCCCAAACTGTTCTTAGCCCACTTTTGGATTAAATCCAAATATATTAAGCCCAAGCACACCCATGTGCTCCCCCTTTAAAGATGGCCTAAGGGTCCCAACACAGTTCTTCTTTTGTTCAGTCTGCATTAACATAACACCTGCATCTTCTTCCTCTTTGATTTCTGTTTCACTCAGCATTCACATCAGTCCATGAATCCATTCTTTAACGACATTCTTCGCAAAAGAGACAAAGGATTTAATTGCTTAACTCGAGTCTTGGGTCGGTTTATTAGATCCAATTGTATTTGGTTGATTTAATCTGGTTTGTATTCTTTAATTGGGTCTTATTCGGGTTGTTTTTGGTTTAGTTAAATTATTCATTGGTTAAGTTTACGGTTTAGGAAACACTAACCAATTTTAAACCGTTATTTGTCGATATTAGTTCGTCCTTCAAAGTTTAGGGGGAAACGGGTTTTGAACTTTTATCTTATGTGAAAATAGGTTGTTATACTTAAATGGTGTGCAATTAGGACGAGATTGAAAGATTGTATACATTTGTTACTATATGATAGTTTTGTTACGAAGAAGCGTGTATACAAATCAAGTCACCGTTAGAAACATCTATAAGTTAATCAAGTTCCCGCATACCAACTACATTACAAGAAATCTTTTTTTCCCAAATAAATTAGTAGCTTTATAGTAAACCGACCGATTTGAAATGCAGCAATTTACGAAGCTAAGAGCATGATTAATGGAGGTTCTTAAAGATGAAGTTTTTAGCGTAATTTAAAAACCGGTTCTTAACTTTAACAAAGAAAAAGGTTAAGAACCGGTTCTTAAATACTTATTTAAGAACCGGTTCTTAAATACTTATTTAAGAACCGGTTCTTAAATACTTATTTAAGAACCGGTTCTTAAATACTTATTTAAGAACCGGTTCTTAAATACTTATTTAAGAACCGGTTCTTAAAAATTTTCTTTGTTAAAGTTAAGATTCGGTTCTTAAATTACGGTAAGAATCCCACTTCTAAGAACATCCATTAATTATGGTCTAAGTAAGAGTGGCTAGGTTTCTTAGTAATGAACTTTAGAAATACTTAAAGGCCATGGACATGTACAGATTCATGCACGTAAAGTGGATGTTTATGAACACGTACTATAGAAAGAAGCCTAAATCAACATGCTTCAAAGCCCAATTAATGACTCATATTACTTGATAATGTCGTTGCATCAACTAGAAAAGCCTAATCTTAATCAGTTTACAAAGATAAAGAACGAGTTTTAAACCAGAAAAATAAGGATGGCGAACAAGTTTTACAAACAACTCTGCAGATTAGTATAGCCTTGCGCCACCTCAGGGTCCCGTTGTCGACCAGCTGGAACAAGCGCTGGTAAAAGAATATATATATATATATTTTGGTAAAAGAATATGGCAATACTCAATTTCCTCGGCTAAACATTATTTTCTCATGGTTAAATAAATAAAAACTTGCTCACTAATGTATATATGTAGCATTTTCACTAGTCCGGATGTAACTCAAACTTGTTGTATTTCCTCGTCATTTTTATAGTGATTTTTGTTTCCGACCAACCCTAGCGGCGCTTTAAACACCACTTAAAAAAAAAAAGTTGTCAAACACCACACTATAGGATTTTCTTTCTCTGACGAACTCTTATAATAAATCAGAATTTACAATATGATCTATATATATACGATTTGTATGTGGATTCATGTATTTTAAAACTATTGATGGAGTTACAATGCACGAACGTGGGTATTAGTGTTCATCATGAACTCGACCAAAACATTCACATCCTCATAACGACACTTTATTATGTTATCTCCACACATATATTTGTATAGATATGATTTCTCTAAGTTTGATAAATTTTCTAGCCATTTACTTGTTCTTCTGTGAAGTTGTCCATACATATTCCTTTTTATATTATCCCAAATATAAAGACTCTTTTTTAAACGCTCCGACTTCTCTCTAGCTTTATAAAAGTGATATCGTTTCCGGTGGCCGGTGAGCAACTCGCCACCGGTCGCCACCCCTTTTCTTTTGTCTTTTGTTAATGTTTGTATCATATTATATCTATCTTCCGTTGCGGATATTATCTTCGCTAGGCGATTTTGCAGTGTTTCTCAAGTCAATCGGAGCTGTGTCTACTTGTTCTCTTTTATCTTTGTTTTGGCTTGAGATTAATAAACTTCCGATCTTTTTGATCGGAGTTATGTTAAGCTTCATCTCTCCTGAAGAATTTGGATTTATCCCGATTGTCTCTTTATATCTATTTCTTTTAGCTGGGCATCCTTGATCTTTACTTCAGATGATATCAATCTTTTCTTCCAAATTTTAAGCAAAGTAGTCAAAAGAGGTTAAAAATTGAGTTTTGCATGTTCGTCTTCGCGATCTATTCCAGTTAAAGAAGAGTTGAAGCTTGTCGTGTACGAGTGTTTCGACGAAGACTGGTTTGAAATCGATTGGAGCGTCTTAGAGTTCATCACATCTGGCGAGGAGGATTAGATATGTGGAGGCAATTGGTGTCAGAAATAGAAGCTTGAAGCTTCTGAAAGAAGGACAAATCTACAGCAAAAAGATGAAGAAGATAGGGAAGCGTCATAGAGAACCCACTGTTGGATAAGCTTCAAAGAAAGATTACTTAGGAAACAAGTTATTCATTAAAGATAAGTAGAATAACTTATATGTTTAGGATAATGATAAGATTCCTAGACATACTTGTAATAGGATCCTATATATAAAGAGATCTAATGTAAGATGATCTCTACAACATTATTGAGAAAGAAAGAAAAGAAAGAAATAAAACAAAGAAACAGTTTTATAGTTTTGTGTCTTGATCGATTTTATTTGGTATCAGAGCTTGTGGTTATAAAGAAGAGATCACTGGTTCTTAAGATACAAAACAATGGCGGATTCAAAAGCTTTGATAAAGTTTAAGGAAGGCGTACCTGGTACTGTGGTATGTCCAATGTTAACGACATCGAACTATACGGTGTGGGCAATGAGGATGAAGGTGCTTCTGCGTGTGCACAAGGTGTGGGAAACAATAGAGCCTGGAACTGATGAAGAAGAGAAGAATGATTTATCCACAGCTCTTCTGTTTCAATCCATACCTGAAACACTGATCTTGCAAGTTGGCGACTTAGGTTCCCCTAAAGTAATTTGAGAGGCTATACGATCAAGAAACCTAGGAGCAGAGCGTGTCAAATCAGCTCGTCTTCAGACGTTGATGAATGAATTTGATTTCTTGAAGATGGACGACACAGATACGATTGATACATTCTCAGGAAAGATACCGGAACTTGCGTCAAAAGCAACCTCATTGGGACAGAGTATTGAGGGACCTAAAGTTGTGAAGAAGTTTCTCAATAGTCTACCATCAAAGTTCATTCATATGACTGCATCTTTGGAACAGTTGTTGGATTTAGATTTAACTAGTTTCGAAGATATCATTGGAAGGCTTAAAGCTTATGAAGAACGTATAAAAGGCTTTGAATCTATTGAACAACAAGGTAGTCTTCTGTACTCAAACACTGAGAAGTCATATGATCAGAGAGGATCAGACAATTCAGGAAGAGGCAGAGTACAGAACAGAGGTCGTGGCAGAGGTAACAGAGGAAGAGGCCGCGGCAGGAGCAACGATGGCGAGAGAAGCAAAGAGAAAAGTGACTACTCTCAGATTTTCTGCTACAACTGCAAGAAGAAGGGACACTTTGCATCAGTCTGTACCGAAAAGAAAGACGATAAAGAACTCAACAAAGCTGAAACCGAAATTGCGGAGGCAGCTTTATACATGCATGAATTGGTGTTTCTCAATGAACAGAAGGTGATGCCTAAGAAACTTGAAACCGACAAGAAGGAAGACGGTGTGTGGTACCTAGACAATGGCGCCTCTAATCACATGACTGGAGAACGGTCTTACTTCTCTGAGATAAACGAGAACATCAAAGGCAAAGTAAAGTTTGGAGATGGATCATTCGTTGATATAAGTGGAAAAGGTTCAATTCTCTTTGAAACTAAGACATGAGAACAGAAACTCCTAACGGATATCTACTTCATTCCTGAGCTAAAGAGCAACATTCTAAGCCTAGGACAAGCAACTGAACAAGGCTGTGATGTGCGTCTAAGAGACAACTTCTTAACCCTAAGAGACCCTGAAGGAAGATTGATTGTCAAGGTACTAAGATCAGCAAATCGGCTCTATAAGATAAAGCTACAAGTCGGCAGAGCAACATGCCTACACGCTAAGATAAATGAGGAACCATGGAGGTGGCACGCTAGACTTGGCCACATTAGCTTCAAGACAATGAGAGCTATGGCGACTCATGGGATGGTTCATGACCTGCCGGAGATAAATGAAGAGCGAAGACTTTGTGATTCTTGTTTGGTTGGCAAATAAACTCGACAATCTTTCCCAAAAGCAACAGCGTTTAGAGCAAAGCAAGCACTAGAGCTCTTACACGCAGACCTGTGCGGTCCAATCTCTCCAACAACCCTATCTCTCAACAAGTACATCTTTGTCATCATTGACAACTGCACAAGGTACATGTGGTCTATACTATTGAAAGATAAGAGTGATGCGTTTGATAATTTTAAAATGTTCAAGAAACTTGTTGAGAATGATTTCAACAAAGAGATAGTAACGTTGCGCACAGACAGAGGTGGAGAATTCACTTCACAAGAGTTTCAGAGCTACTGCAACAACAATGGAATAAGAAGACACTTGAAAGCGCCTTATACACCACAACAGAATGGTGTGGTTGAGCGTAGAAACCGCACATTAATGGAGATGACTCGGAGCATACTAAAGGCAATGAATGTGCCGAACTATCTGTGGGGTGAGGCTGCTCGTCACGCAACGTATTTGATTAATAGAGTTCCCAAAAGAGCTCTAAAGAATCAAACTCCCTATGAATGTATAAGAGGGAAGAAACCAAACCTGTCTCACATAAGAGTATTCGGATGTGTTGCACATGCAAAGATAGACTCAGGCAAGCTAAGAAAACTCGATGATAGATCAGAGGCTGCGGTTCACTTAGGCATTGAACCATGTTCCAAAGCCTATAGATTATACAATCCTACTTCAAAGAGAATTATTGTAAGTAGAGATGTGATCTTTGATGAAAAGGCTCGTTGGAATTGGAAGGGAGGAAGTAAGCAAGTCCAAACTGAGCCTGGAATGTTCCATATGACATGGGGAAGCACATAAGATAATGGAAGCGGTCCTTTTGTTGTCGGAGCTAGTAATGAAGAAGAAACAACAGAACCACTAACTCAACCTAGCGAAACAGAGGAAACAGAGGATGTAGCCATCAAAAGTGAAGCAGGTGAACAAGAACATATGCAAGAAGTAAGACGTTCATCTCGAGAAGTTAAGAGATCAGGCTACCTCGACAATTATATCTTGTTGGCTGAGGCTGAATGCGAGGTTCTATTGCTTGCGTTAAATGACGAACCAGGAAGCATACAAGTGGCTCTTAAGAACAAGAAGTGGAAAGTGGCGTGTCTGGATGAGATCGAGTCTATAGTTAAGAATGAGACTTGGACCTTGGTTGAGAAGCCACACGGAGTAAAGGTGATCGGACTCAAGTGGATCTTTAAGGTCAAACGTAACGCAGACGGAAGCATCAACAAATTCAAATCAAGACTTGTGGCAAAGGGCTACGTTCAAGAACAAGGAATTGACTTCGATGAAGTCTTTGCGCCAGTGGCTCGAATAGAGACAATACGTTTGTTGATTGGTTTGGCTGCTGCGTGTAGATGGGAGATCCACCACCTAGATGTTAATACAGCCTTCTTACACAGCGAGCTTGTTGAAGAAGTGTACGTGAATCAACCAGAGGGATTCGAGAAGAAAGGAGAAGAACACAAAGTGTTCAAGCTTAAGAAAGCTCTATATGGTCTGCGCCAAGCCCCTAGGGCATGGAACACAAAGCTGGATCAAATCCTGAAGGGTTTTAAGTTCGTTAAGTGTACTAAAGAAAGCTCCGTGTATCGCAAGGGAGAAGGAGACAAGCTACTCATAGTGGCCATATATGTTGATGATCTGTATGTTACAGGGAACTCATCTCAGAAGATAAGAGAATTCAAGACTGCAATGTCTCAGAAGTTTTAGATGTCTGATTTGGGTTTACTACCCTACTATCTCGGTATTGAAGTGAAACAAAGCGCGCAAGGCATCACGATCAAGCAAGAAGCCTATGCTCGACGTATACTAGAAGAGGCTGACATGGATACTTGCAACTCAACGCACATTCCAATGGAGTTTGGAGTTCATCTCTCAAAAGCAATGGATGAACCTGAGATAGATGCAAGCGAGTACAGAAGGAGGATAGGCTGTTTGAGATACCTAATGCATACAAGACCAGACATAGCATTCAGTGTCAGTATACTAAGCAGGTTCATGCAGTCTCCAAGAGAGTCGCATGAAAAAGCCTTAAAGCAAGTGCTAAGGTACTTGAGAGGTTCTAGTGGGTTCGGTTTAAGGTTTAAGAATGAAGGATCTCAAGAAGTTGTTGGATACAGCGACAGCAGCCACAACACTGATCCAGATGATGGAAGAAGTACTACTGGACATCTGTTTTGTCTCGGTGACACGCCAATATCTTGGTGCTCACATAAACAAGACATGGTGGCGCTATCATCCTGTGAAGCCGAATACATGGCAGCGACAGAAGCCGCTAATCAGGCCATTTGGCTTCAAGAGTTACTAAGTGAGATCATAAGAAGAAGAGCTCAAAGAACACTGATTCGTGTGGACAACAAATCGGCCATAGCACTGGCCAAGAACCCAGTCTTTCATCGACGCAGTAAGCACATTCACAAGCGTTTCCACTTCATCAGAGAATGTATTGAAAGAGAGCTCGTTGATGTGGAACATGTACCGGGAGCAGAGCAACGAGCAGACATACTAAGAAAGGCACTAGCAAGGATCAAGTTCAAGGAGATGAGGGAGCTGATCAAAGTACAAGACCTAAGTGAAAATGGTGTAAAGCTTAGAAGGGAGAATGTTGGATAAGCTTCAAAGAAAGATTACTTAGGAAACAAGTTATTCATTAAAGATAAGTAGAATAACTTATATGTTTAGGATAATGATAAGATTCCTAGATATACTTGTAATAGGATAAGTTAAGAGGATCATATATATAAAAAGATCTAATGTAAGATGATCTCTACAACATTATTGAGAAAGAAAGAAAAGAAAGAAATAAAACAAAGAAACATTTTTATAGTTTTGTGTCTTGATCGATTTTACCCACAGCGGAGCTTCACGGTGGTGAGATTGTTGTTTCATCCAAGATTGATGTGCGTCTCCCACGTGTCCGTGTCCGGTGAAGACCTAGCAGCTTGCACGTGGAAAAATATAAACCTTGTCACGACCGCTTTTCTAGTAGATTAAATTGTAATTTTTGCTATTTGAATTTTTTTCTGACCCAATTTGTACCAATAGTTTAATGAAAACCAACAAGTTGACAAAAAAAAAATATTATCCCAAATATAATTAAAAGAAAAAGAAAATAAGATAATAAAGAATAGGGAAATTGCACTCCCTACACTACACTTCTATCCTAATTAGCCTCATACCCTAAATCCCACATTCTTCTACCTTATTCCATAGACACAAATCAGTCAAATCATAGGTATTTTTTTTTTTTTGGATTTTCAACCGATTGCTTCTAAAGAATATTCGAAATCGATGGTGTTTCCAACTTCCATCACAATGATTTTCCCCCCTTTTGGCCACTAGTAAATATGTGACCTTTTGACAATTTTCATGGTAATAAATGAATTGCAAGTTATAGGAAAACATCGATTTTTTTAAAAAAAATTCACTGATGTTTTGCGTAGCATGAGTATTTTGTACATGTATACAAATACTTTTTGCGTAGCATAATGTTTTTTTTTTGTAAAGAAATGTAGCATAAAGTTCTCGTGGAGGATTCTGATTAGCTAACAAATAAATGTCTTCCGAATATTGCGGCCGCATCTCTTCACTTCACCATTTCTTTTCGCAGGTGTACTATTTCATATCTTTTCGCAAAATCAATTATTTTATTTTATAATGCTAATACATAATGATGTCAGTTGTACTATCTTGATGCTCTTACTACATGATTATCAAATTCATTTGGGAGTGATCTTATCACGAAATTATGACATGACAATAAATCATCTAACAGTTCAAAAAAATCATCTAAAACAGAAAACAACAAAAACGAGGTAAAATGAGGTCTTTGTTCGTATCCCGTTAATATTTAAGTATCATGAGTAAATTTGAAAGTGTATTAAAAGTGATGTGTTTTTAATAATATGATAATGACATAATGAAGATTTAAGATTTTGATAATATGAATGTAAGAATGCGATAATATTTTATTCTTCTTGCGAGCGGAAAAGGTATTAGTTTATAATCAACATCCTACTTCTATTCTAACGAATTATTTGCAACGAGTAATCAAGAACCATTATTATATAAGAACTTCACAAACTCAAGTAAACTCAGAAAGATAATCTAAACTAAAGAGTACAAGACTTGGCCATTTGATCCATTTATCTATATGATTAATAAATAGATTATCTCACTTGCTTTAGTTTATATTTCCGTCCATACTTAAAATATTAATATCTATTAATATTATATTATATATATATATATATATATATATATATATATCTATTTATCTCTCATCAACATATTGCATGTAGAAGGGGAAGATGTGTTGACAAAAAAAAAAAAAAAAAGAAGAAGGGGAAGATGTTCTTCGCATCACCAAAAGTCAGCGCGTTTCTCTCTTCCTAATGAACCTTCATTCTTCTGCCCCTTTTCTCAATATTTTCTCAAGAAAATCTCAATTTGTATCAAGAAAATACTCATAAACACGATGCTAAAATCATAATCTCATCTTCTGATTCCTGATGATTACATTATCTTGATTTTCGCTAAAGATTATTTCGTATAGCTGTATATAATATACACGAAGACACACTCATCATACATAGATATTATGTGCAGCGTCTTTGAGATGGACAATTATCAAGGAGACTTAAGGGACATCTTACGAGGAATCGATGGCGGCCACGTGTTATCGCCGGAACTTCCTCCTTCTCCTCCAAGAATCTGGCCACTTCCACAACCATCGCCGTCAGATCTTCATCACATAAATCCCTTTGGAGATCCATTTGTGAGCATGACTGATCCTCTCCTCCAAGAACTCAACGCCGTCACAAACTCTGGCTATTTCTCCACAGCCGACAACAATAACAACAACTGCTTCTTAGTTCCTAAGGTATTAGAGGATGATCATATAAAGAGTCAATGCAGTGTCTTCCCAAGAATCCGGATCTCGCATAGTAACATCATTAGCGATTCCTCTCCGTGTAATTCTCCGGCCATGTCGGCTCACGTTTTCGCAGCCGCAGCTGCCGCCTCGCCGAGAGGGGTCATCAACGTCGATACAAACAGTCCTAGAAACTGTCTATTAGTCGATGGTAACACGTTCTCGTCTCAGATTCAGATATCTTCCCCTCCGAATCTAGGTCCTAAGAGAAGGTACATATTGAATTTTTAAATCTTGATCAAATGTTTCATTAAATGTTTACACGATATAGATAATAATAATTCCCAAGATGGTATTAATTTATTATATATATGTATTAACAATATAATTTTTATGCAATAATTTGCACCAGTTCTATGATAGCATATAGAGTAAAGTGAATTAGGGTTCTAGGTAGCATATGCATATGCTAATAATAGAATGAATTATGGTTTGTTTATGTGTATGTTATATGTACGCTTTTTATTTTTAAGATTTCTAGTTTCTTTTTGTTTGTCTTTTCTTAATCATGAATTTTTTATGTATATATACAAATACTATACATTATAATTGTTTAGATTCATGAGAGGAAGGAGGGTTGAGGTTGAAGACACATGCAGGAGAATCTATGAACTGTCACAATTAAAGAACATATAACTGCGTAGCATCATATCTCAACCCCCAGTTGATAATAATAATGTCCCACTACCAAACTTAGCTTTCACAACTTACATGTACACACGTGCATGTATATAGATAGAAAAAAAACTACACGTGTGTAAGTATCCATATATACGTGCAGGCAGAGTCAGGCAAAGAAGGTGGTGTGTATACCAGCGCCGGCTGCGATGAACAGCCGGTCAAGCGGTGAAGTGGTTCCGTCTGATCTGTGGGCTTGGCGTAAGTACGGTCAAAAACCCATTAAAGGCTCTCCTTTTCCAAGGTATTGGTTTGCACACACTCATTCATCAGTATCTATCATCAAACAAAGATTCGAAAAATAAACTTTCTTTCACCACCACATTCTTCTTGGCTCAAGTTGTTACAAAGATTCGGATACTTTTAAGTATTAACAACATTTCTCTTGATAAGTGTGACATTTGGTCCATATATATACCCACCCGCGAATTTGACATTTGTGTTACGAACATAAACAAATTAAATCACGTGGAGTAAGATTACAATTCAGTGATAATTTACCTTTTGAAATTTAATTAACGACTACAAACTAAAAGAGATTCTTACATCATATCGTTTTACTAATTTCATCCTTCGGTTTACAATTTTACAGTTGATAAAACAATAATGTTGATGAATTTTCTTGATTCAATATGGTTTTGAAATTTGACGGATGAATACTTAATTATAGTGTGACCATTATATTCTTATAATTATAGTGGATTTGCTAATCTTGATGATTACTTAATTTTGGTTGTATTCTCTCAGGGGTTACTATAGATGCAGCAGCTCAAAAGGCTGTTCAGCAAGAAAGCAAGTCGAAAGAAGCCGAACCGATCCAAACATGTTGGTGATTACATATACTTCCGAACACAACCATCCTTGGCCCATTCAACGCAACGCTCTTGCCGGTTCCACACGCTCCTCCTCTAACCCTAATTCCTCCAAATCCTCAACCGCAACCGCTCCATCCAATGGCCCTCCAAACAACACCCACTCGCCTTCCCCCGCCTCTCCTTCTCCTCTGCCAGCCTCCGCCGTCAAGGATGAACAAAGAGAAGAAGATATGGAATTGGAAAACGTAGAAAACGATTACGATAATCAGTTTGCTCCATATAGACCGGAGCTCCCCGATCAGCATCAGCCAGACGATTTCTTCGCAGATCTTGAAGAGCTAGAAGAAGATTCTCTAAGCATGTTTCTTTCTCAAGGCGTCGCCGGCTACGGGAGCAATAAAACGACGGCGTCCAATGGGATCAGCAATTTCGGCGGTTGGTCTGGGGCAAATAATAGTAACGACGACCGAGACTCAAGGTCGTTATAGAATATAGATAGTGTTAATTACAGAATGTCGAAGATATTATTGTGTCACACTCTACGCGAGTACTAACAGAGTATCTATTTACTTATTTACTAGTCTAAAATCCGCACCTTAGGATAAACATTTTATATACAAATTCTTTTTACTTATTATCATTTGCTTAACATATTTTAACATATTACTAGATCTTGACCTGGGCGACCGCGCACGTATTTGTTTTCATTTATATGTACGAAACATTTAGTTTTTACATTATTAGTTATATATTCTATTAAATAGATACACAAAATAATATTTATCTATTTTAAGTGGGTTCTTACGGATTTTCGTACTTTTTAACTAATTCTAACCATTCTGTTTATTTTTTTCTAATTAATTAGACAGCATTTATTACAAAATATAAAATAAAACTTACCTATTTGAAATGTTTTATTATCTTTCTTTTTTCACTCTTTTAACAACTTTATTAATTGTATTTATTATAATAATTCAACACGATTTATTTTAAATGTTAACAATAATAATTTCACCAGTTTTAAAGAAATTGCTTCATTTGTGATAAAAATTCAAACCTGTTAATAAATAAATTTTTTATTTGTTTAAAGAATCAGTTAAATATATGCATCCGATAACCCACTCGAATACGAATTAATTCTTTTTTTATATCGAGGTTTTTTGGTTTTAAAATTAAACTCTATTTAGATATTTAAAATTTTTAAACGGGGTTCGAGTCGGATCTTTCCGGATTCGAATAGCTTTGTATGAACCTAAAATATTCAAATAACCCACATGTTTAAAACTGTCATCAAATAATTCATAAAAATAAAAATAAAAAAACAACCAAGCTCTAGTATATATTATAATATAAACATTTGTGTATTCACAGATTCATAATAATGTTAGTTTACTTATTTGTTATCTCATTAATTTTTTCAAACCATCACTTATATTTGTAGCTTTTTATCTTATATATTTATGTCGGTAGATTTGCGTTTGATTATTAGGACATTTAGTATTAGTTATTGTTGGTATGAAAAATGAGCCACATTGGCATATATTCCTATGATAGAGTGAACCGGTTTGGTTTGATTTTAATAGGTGGTGAATGATTTATTTAATTACAGTCTGTTTGTTTAAGAGAAAAGAATATTCCTACGTAAACTCGAATGATAATAGCTTAGATGTTAATAATGTATAATAAATGAAATGTTATGTAATTTATGATTTTCTAGTGAAGTCCATTTTTAAAATATCACACATAAAAAAAAGTTGTGACTTATCTTTTAATAGATAAGATGAAACAAATTAATAAATATACGTTGAATAATTGAAAAACTATTAACTATTAACTATTACGTATATAATTATATTAACACAAATACATAAATTAAAGAAATCTTGTTTGTTTATTTACAATCATTTTGTAGTAAATAAATTTATACAATTATTTTCTCTATTTTTTATGATATGTAATTAAATTTAAATAATAGTAACATAAAAATATATTATATTTTAATATGACTATCTATTAAATGAAACTTCCTAATCATATGATTTTATGATTATTTATATTTGATAACAAAATTTTAAACTATTAATCATAAAAAAACTATTGTAAAACTTTTATATTTTTAATAATTTATAATATTCTTGAAAATTTAATATAAATTTGAAAATTAAAATATTAAGTTCTCAATACTTGTTCAATGCTACTTATTTAAATTCGGTTTGTATAATATTTATGTCTTATATCTACATGGACAAAACAAAATTTGTTTTCGCTTGTATAGTTTAGAACACTTTTATTTTCTTCTTACACTCTCAAACAGTCTCTAATAGATCCGAGGTAAAGGTAGTTGTTTTGCTATATTAGTATGTGATTAATAATGATTTAATGAGCTATTGATGTTTATGTAATCAAGTTTTGCTGCGGGTATGGGAGCAGGAAAAGTGGGGCGAAGGAATATTAGGTGGATGGGACACAAAGTGAATAAGTTCGTTCATCTACACAGTTCAATCACACCAGACGCACCCCAATACATATCTCTGAAGCTATTCACATATATTGTGACCGCAAAGCACGACTAGTGATATAATATGAATGGAAAATGTAATTACTCCTAGTTACTCTTATAATCTACCAATCAGGAGAAAACATCATTTTCTTTATTCTCTTCTATTTTTGTTGAAATGGAGGAAAATGTTACACCAATATATACGTAATTAAAATTTATTCCACTTCTTTTTCTTTCTCATTTACTCTATTTTTTGTCTGTATTCTATTTTAATTTTTTCACTTTTTCATTTTTTTTTTATTTTCCTCCCATTTAGTCTAAGGTTTTGATTAGTAATTTTAGAGTAAATGGGAGAAAAATAATATAAATGGAGGAAAATGTTACACCAATATATACGTAATTAAAATTTTTCATGTTAATTATATAGTTGGTGTAGCTACAATTTTTTTTAATAGGGTAACACATTACATCATCAGATAATTTCTAATTTTATTAGATATGATGATCAACTACCTGCAACATATGCAATATTGATGAACAGCTCCACATATAAGGATTCCACGATAAAATTTTTTCCGAAACACTTGGATCGACAGACGGTTCTGCATGTACGACATCCTCGATGGACAGGCTCTCGCAGCAGACAACTACAACGAACGGCTCTGCCTACAGTACTCTGAAACCTCTAATAAACTTCGCATCATATAATCTGCAAGAAATTGCATAGTTTAGGAATCGAACTCTGGACCTGGAAGTAAAAACCTTTAAACCTTAACCAGTAGGCTACAGTACTTCCACGTACACACATTTATATATTTTGTCGCCATACACGCAATCACACACACACATATATATGTTTTATTATACACAATATATATTGACATATATAGGTTTCGTATGGTAACGGACCACCGCCATGCACCGTTGTTAATAGTAACAAAAATCTCTATATATAATTATGTATCTATATATTTTTGTTACTATTAAAACTTCACCGTAGTTATTCTACCTCCGCACGTTACCATTCGGAGTCATAACTACAAGATATCTTTAAATGGGTATTTTGTTTGTAAGTGAATTATATGAAATGATCTATGAGTGTGTTAGACACACAGAGCAGCCTTTATCACTATGTTGTCCCGTAGGCCTGAGACTTTTATCCGAGATCCGGATTCGATCTGAGATCTGATCCGGATCCAATCCGAAAATCCGGATATCCGGAGAGGTAGAATCCGGATCCGGATAGTAAAATGTTGGATCCGTCAAAGTCGAATCTGGATCCGGATATCTTGATTTTTTAGTTCGGATATCCAGATCCGTAAATTTTATTAAAAACTATTTCAAAAAGAATAATATCTATATATAAAAACTAATTTTATTAAATAAATTTTCATTTTTATAATATTATATATAAATTTTATGTAAATTTTGTAATATTATACATAGAAATAATAATAAAACATTATATATATTTTTATTTTTAAATTATTGTTAATATTTAATATATTAATATTATTTTTTTTATTTATTTTAAGGATTCAAATCCGAATCCGGATATTATAATTTTTAGAAGGATATCCGACACCCGGATATCCGCGAACCCCGGATCTGGATAAGGATAGTAAAATTATGGATCCGCCGGATAAGGATCCGGATCCGGATATCTTAAAATTGTCCGGATACCCGATCCGTCTCAGGCCTATTGTCCCGCTCTATTAGGCGACCAATATAACCGATGTGTGTGTCAACTTTAATTCTAGATTTGGTTTTTTCTCTCGCTAGTTTTCTAAATTAAAATTTTGATGAATCTATCTATGCTATTAAAATTGAACTACTTTTTAGTACTGTTTGAAAATATAGATTGCATTAAATATGGATATAGTAATTACATTAATTGTCTTTCCATATTTCACTCAGTTTAACATTTTCATTAATTATATTACCTTAACAATACATCATATTATTATTTATATTACCATAATAATAGTAGTGCATGTTTTTATTTATTAGTTAATCAATATTAGCTTTGTACCAATTATAAAATCGAAAATGTAAAATAACTGGGTTTTGCATATGGTTAAACCTTCAGTTTAACTTGTTTTACTAATTTTTTTAATTTTAGTTTCGATCAGTGGAAAATTACGTTGCCAAAAACATAATTCAAAGACATATTTTTTGAATAAAATAATAACTTAAATCAAAATAATAAAAATGTATTACATTTATTGTCCCTCAATTTTTCACTCCATATAATTATTTTACTAAATAAAATTTATTTATATTTCACTTAATTTAGCCATACACATATAACGAGTCTTTCTTATTAGTTTATAAAATCAGTTAGGCATGAACATTGGCTATCCATTTAGGTACAAGCTGTTCTTTTCGGGTATTATTTTTTTTTCTTTTGAAATTAAGCCCCGTTTGAATATTATAAATTTATGTGTGAGTTTTGAGTTGGACCCTTCTAGGTTTAGATGAGTTTGATTATTATGTACAATAACCTAAAAATATTTAAATAACAAATTTATCTGAAATGAATTCGAATATTTGTACCGAAAATAACTATGTTATCCGATTCGGTACAGGTCTTTTGAATAAAATTATTTATATTACGATCCATCTAAAATATATGAAAAAACTAATATCTATGCGGATGCGCGAATCAATCTCTAGTTAAGTTTATATGTCAATGTTGTATCATAATTTACAAGAGTTATAAATAGTTTTAGGGGGTTACATAGTACATCTCTTTTCTCTTTCAACAAAGAGCATTTATTTTTCACTGAACAAAGAAAATCTTCTCATTTCCCATTAATTTATATACTTAACATTGAGAAAAAAAATTTAGAAGCCAATAATCTTCGAATTGCTTTATTGAATGAGTGATTTAGCGTAATGACAACCCACATTGTTGGACATGTTGTGGCCACCAAATTAAATTTTGTTTTTTTTCCAACATGATATACTTCTTTTTTTCCAAAGAAGATATACTTTATTTTGTTCAAAAAACATGATATACCAAAACAAAAAAATTGTGGAGCTTTAATAAATAGAAAAATAAATTACGAAAATTAAAGGTAATAAGTACTAATATTTGTTGTTGGATTTTGAGAGAGACTAAAATATAATGGGAGCAGTGACCTTAAGTTAAGTCAAATCATCCATCCACTCCGATTGATTGAAAGAAAAATTCATCACAACTCTTTGTTTCTTGAACAAATTGTTTTTGATTTGACGAGGGGAGAAGAACAGTCGTGACATTTTATTGCTAACTAATAATTTACATTTCGATTATTTTCTTTCATCATGGGACATAGACATAGGCCTGGGAATTTAAATCAAAGCCCGTGGGGCCCGCCCCATTTGATCCGCCGCGGGGCGGGTGCGGGTCGAGCGTTTTGAAAAAATCAAGTCGCGGGTGCGGGTGCGGGTTAAGACTATTTTTTGCGGGGCGGGTGGGGGTTGGTGGATTTTGATTTGCGGATACCCGCCAATCCGCAAAATACTACAAAATAAAATAAAAAATAAAAAAAAATCTTTTTTTTTTGAAAAATTCGACTTTTTTTAGAAAAATAATTAATTTTTTTTAAAAAAATTAAATTTTAAAAAAATAATATAAAAAATTACTTATAAATATATTATTTTATAGAAAAACTAATTAAATAATTATTTTTTTAATTAAAAATATAACCCGCGGGTCCCGCGGGTTACCCGCAAAATAAAGCGGGGCGGGTGCGGGTATTAGTTTATTTCTTTGCGGGTTGAGCGGGTCGAAATTTTAACTAAAAAAAAGAAACGATCTGCGGGTTTTGGCGGGTCGACTTTTATTTTTAGTGTGTGGGGACTGACTGGGAACAGGGCCGGGCCTGACAATTTCGGGCCCAGAAGCAAAAAAAAAATTTGGCCCATGATCTATATAAAACATGAAAATATTAAAAGGTGTTTCCATGTGATTCGAACCTATAATCTCCCGCTGTTATATATCTAGTTTTTGCCACCAAAACTAAAGAGAAACTTCACTTATTCTTGGCCCCTAAAATAAATATTCTCTTGTTGGCCCCAAAACCAATGCTTGATTTGCTTGGTATCAGGCACGGCCTGACTGGGAAAGATGGGTTTATGGATGAATTATATGAACTGAGCCTTGACGATGAAGAAAAAAAGGGAAGTAAGTTAGGCAAACGTTTATAAGTAACATGACTGCTAAAGTTGAAAGAACGTACGTTGTCCATGAACTATGTGTGTGACAAGAACTATTACTGAAGAGTTACAATATATATAAATTGATGAGTGTAATTTTTCAAATATGAAGTGATGATGTGGTATTATGATCTTATTGAAATTTTGTAGGAAAAAGTTTACATAGGAATATTCTAGCTTCATATGAAGATTTGAAAATTCGTCCGTTTAAAGAGCTCCGAAGATTCTATTCTGAGATGCACGTCGGTGTGTGGGTGGTGTCATGACAAGATAGTGAAATATGTAGGTCGTATTCTCGTGGAAACTACTGCCATTAGATATTGGTGTATTGGTGCTGTTGGTGATACTATTTATGATTTTTTGTGTTAGTTAAATTTATGGGCTAGATTTTGAAAATATACATTGAAAATAAATTTTGCACTTCATCCGTTTCATATTATAAGTAGTTTTAGCCAAAAAGAAAATATTTCACAATATACTCATTTCAATGCGTCTTTTAATTTATTGAATATTGTATGACTAATTGGTTAATCTTATTAATTAAATAATATTTTTTTTCTAAAGTAATATTTTTTAGTAATAGTGCTTTTTATCTAAAATTACTTATATATTGAAACAGAGAGTATTTATTTTACTTTACATATTTATTCGGATAACATTGATTTCTTTATTGTTAAATACATCTAACCCAAAAATATTTTTACAAAATTCTATTTTTAAAACTTTATAAGCACAGAATAACATCAAAGCCATACGAATCTGCTTATAATTTGTAAGCCAACCGTGTAATGCATAACAAATGATAAATTGATTGTATATATACATGCTAACTTTTTTATATCAATCACTTAAGAATGATTTGCAATGTTAATTTTAAAACTAGGCTTCTACCCGCGCTAAAGGCAGAATTTGTTCTTTTTCATTTGAATAATAAAATTTTATATAAGAAATAATATATTAAAAATGGAAAATTTTAATTGTATTATATTTATAATAGTTTGGGTTGTGTGAAGAATAATATTCTTAATTGTAAAAATATATTCACGGAAATGATTAGTTTTAACCCATATTATAATGTAAAATCATCATTTAAAATAATCTTAAAAATTTAATTAAAAATAATTTTATAAAAATGTTATGCAATGTAAGTTTAAATGTATAGTTGATTTAAAATAATTTTATTTTATTATTTAGAAAACAACATATGTTAAATATATAACTAATTTGTGTAGATTTATGTATTATACAGCTAAGTTTTCTCTTGAGAAGAAGAAGTATGTGCAAAAAAAATTTAAAACCAAATAAAAAACATAAAAATTCTAAAGGTGATTTAAAAAAAAAATCATATTGGGATCAATCGAACCTTTTCCCACACATAGAAAAACTCTAAATTTATTTTTTCACCATATACAGTCATCTCATCTTAAATTTATCCACTTATAGATTTATTTATATTTATTTATGTCATTTTGGAAATATGTATATTTTTATATTATACATATTCCCATTTTTAATTATATGTTTGAAAGAAGAATTATTAACTAATTTTGAAAAAATATTTTTGTATAATGTTTGTTTTTGTTTAATTATGGCTTTGTTTATTTTATTTTTACTTGGATTATTTTAATGTGTGAATAATTTTAGATTTAAAAAAATATGCTAAAGTTATTTTATATTTAGTTTTAGAAATGGTCATTTGATTTTTCCATCTATGTTTTTGGGGAGAATTTCAATTTTACCGCAAGTTTGATACCCTTTTTCAAATTTACCCTTAAAATAACTATTTCAAAAATAATTTAAATTTATGATAAAAATATTATATTAACTCTCCTAAATCATTTATAAATGTTAAAAAATCATTTTTTAAACATTTGAAGAAGTTAAAAAATCCAACTCCACCCCATAAATAGTAAAGCTTAAACAATAGTAACTAAGCCCAAATGTTAGGATATTTTTGAATGAATGTATTTTCAAAAAGTGGGAGCCAACATAGAGTATTTCAAGCAATTTTTCATTTTTTTTGAATTTTTTTCATGTTTACCAGTTGTTGGTACCATTATTCATGTTTACATTCACTAAAGAGACATTTTCAAAAATATTTTCTTCATTATGAGACAAAAGACTCTTATACCATTTATCTCTCTATATAAATAATATATAATTATTTATATAAATAAAATAAAAAACAATAAAATTTTTTATGTTTTCGAATTATTCTTTTCCAAATTCAAACTTTTTTATAAAAAAAATTTGATTTTTTTTTTCAAATTTTCTTTTTGAAACTATTTTAAAAATTTTTAAGAAAAAAAAATCAAAAAGTTTAAGTGTTTATTTATATATTTATTAGAATCCTAAACCCTAAATTTAGATTAGTTAACCCCATGGTTATAAATGTCTTTTTCCTTTCTTAAAAATGATGGTAAAAGTAATTAAGATAAACATGAAAAAGTGGTATTAAGAATGTGGTATTTTTGGCAAATTTCCCATGTTTTTTTTGTCAAAGAAATCCATCTATGTTTTTCTTAGTATTAAAGCATGATTACTTACCTATTTTATGATCTTAGATTTATTTATGTGTTGGTAGTGTTTATTAAATTGTCTATTAGAATTTATTAGATACAATATTAATTAACCAATTATTATTATTAGGTTTTATGAATATATTAAACTTAATTGCAATGCATGTTTAGGTTACTGAATTTAACATGAATTAACATAGGAATTTAATATCCATGAAAATTTATCTAATCTAGTAATTTAAATTCCAGAACGTTGTTTAATTTCTTTTAATCATTTATCTATTTTTAATCCTTTAATTTTTGTAAGAGTTTAATATTTAATGTATTAATGAATTATCATATACATTACTTATACTCTTTATTTAGTTTTGCGAATAAACAAACCTAATTTATACAAATTCTACTTTATTCTTGAAAATTTTGGCAATGAATGATGACACATAGAAAAGTAGAATTCAGTTATTATTTTCTAAAAGTCCGCAGATTATCACCGATCGTTATTTTTTTGTCATTTATGTTTTTTCAGAAAACAATAAAGAGTGAATTGGGTCGAAAACCAAAACTAAGTCTGAAATTATGGCGACACAGTAAAAATAGCAGATGCACAATATGCATTTCATAATCTAAATTATCTTTGTATCCCTCTGTTTATTTGCATTTAGTTTAGGTTAGTACGAACATAGGTCCATGTTGTAGGTTTTTAAAGTAGTAGTGAAGATTTGAAAAAGTTATTGTGAAGAATTGGTAAAGATTGATTGTACTTCTCTTTCGTACGACTTATCAAAAACGATTTATCTGTGCATGTGTTCTCTTTGCTTGTTTATGTAGATATTTTAAAGCATATGTGTGTTAGATTTCGTGTGTTATTGAGACTGATTAATTCCTAATGCTATGATCAAAACTCTTTTCCGTGTTCACGTGATGGTTTCGATAAGTTTTTGTCGCTATCATAAGGTCTTATATATCTTCTCCTGTGTGATCGACATCAGATTTGAGCATTGGCGGTGTAGCTCTTGGTGACAACAAGAGGTTTAACTAAAGGTATTCAGAGAAAGCTAGATCAATGATTATCACTTCTAGTTTTTACTGGATGTTACTTAGGCGACCTTCTTTGGTGGTGTAACTCTTGCTTGTAGCGGAAATCGCGGTTGTTTTAAGTGATGCAACACATCAGCAATGGGTCGATCAAAGATACATGTGCGAAATAAAAAAAACCTTGCATAAAACGATAGTAGTCGCTAATAACAAAACATGGACTGCTAATTTTATATTTACATATTGTTAACACATTATTTCCTTATTATTATAATACAAAAGATAGATATTCTAATACATGACCTTATATAAAATATAATAGTAGCTTATCAATATAAATTTAGGTAAATGACGTAATATAAGATATGATGGTTACATGTTAGTTAAATAAAATTTAACGTTCATAATTAGAAATATTATTTGTAAATAGTATTAGACAAACATATGAATAAATGCAAATGTTATACTACATGATGGTGTATAGCCGGCTAAAACTGTATGTGTCTTTTTAAACATAATTTTAGTTATAACAAAACGAAACACAAAAATACTTGAAAGTGTTGTTAACTAGATAAAACATTCAGAGCCCAGCTAAAAATAATACTAGCTCGTAATAAGAAAGGTTAAACGTCTAACAATGACTCAATATCACCAATGTTAACTTTAACTTAGGCTGTGAAAATGTGAAATATTGATATAAAACAGCAATGCTGACTCATTTTGTTTAGAATAAAAAAATCAATATATTTTAGGTTGTTCTATGCGAGTAAACATAAATCTCTTGTTTTGTAATAATTAAACATTAGATGTTGCTGTTAAAATATTTTTTTAAATATTAGAAATTTAAGCAGTTTAACATTAAATTTGGCAAACATCATAAAAACTGTTTGATCGTGACAGATTTATTCATTATTAACATTTATCTATGAGACTTGCTATTAATCTTTAATAAAAATTTATATTGTACACACATTCATGATTAATAGCGAGGAGATAAATAAGTGGTTATTTGTTATTAAATAAGTTAGCCATTTAACAACAAATCTCAAACTCTAATTCAAAGTTGACAATAACATCAAATTGTTATAATGTTATTAGATATGTTAGTAGGTTAAGATACATGCTCATAACGCCTTCCTACAGTCCCACAATACTCCCTCACAGCAACCACAGACATATTCTAGATATACACCATTTTCCCACAGCCTCAATTCTTGCTTTACATGTGGTAGGTTTCCAAGTTGCCTCTTCACACATCAGTATAACATACTCCTTGGTCAAGAACATGTGTTTTTTGTTAATTAGTTTGAGCAAGTAGTCAACCTTTCTTTTTCAAAAAAAAGAAAGAAAAGTAGTCCACCTTATCTTCCTTCCTCCTCGCCAGACAAAACAATTTTGGATCGTTGGTTGTTTCGTATAATGCATCTAACTTGTGCATACATAGTGGTAAACATCAAAGATTTGGGAGAAAAAACTGATTTTTCTCACAACCGGAAAATAGTAGAGTTTTTTCTTACTGAAAAGGAAAGAGACAAATGATATGGGTGAGTGTATTGTAAAATGTAATTAATAAATGAAAATTGCATTCCCCACCCATGCATTCCCTATATATACTCATATCTTGCTTAAATTTTTACGGGGGCAACATAGTAATATAATTTATTGAATAGGGTTTAATAGTGAAATTAGGTATTTTGCTAATTAATATATAAAGTTTTGGCATGAGGTTCAATTTTTAAAAAATAAAAAAGGTGAATTACATCACATCACTTACTATGTGATATTCCAAATTTAGTTTTTCAAACCAGTTATTAACTTGCGTGTTTAGTACCACACTAAAACTTTATCTTTGTATTAATTTATAAATGATAAAAATAAACAGCACACAATTTAATAGAAATAACTTTATACCAAATAAATATGTTTAACATAATTTTTATAATAAAATATTTTTAATGTGTCTAATTAAAGCCCTTTACAAATTCAATTTTTAAAAAATCAAATAGAAACTTTTTTTGGAGCCAAGTTTCTCATGAAAATTTTGGATTAAGAGTGTCAAAATTTGCTCCCAGGCACAGTATTCGAGCTAGTTTCCAACTTTCTGGTTTCTAGCACACTGTTTCTTCTTAAGCTGGTTTATTACTTCTTTTAGAACGTTTTTTCAAATTTTACCGCCTGGTAAAAGTCAAACCACTGATGATTATTCACTCAGTCGCTCTGAAAACCAGAGGAACCATACTGCTAGACCCCCGCCAGGGCATCCCCCTCCTCCCACTTGGAGGCCTGTCACTATGGCTGGGAACTTAAAGACTCCAACTCAGTCGATTCAGTCTCAAGTTTCCCATACCCCCTCTCCAAGACCCTTGAGGGAAGTTATGCTCCCTCCAGGTAACGCGACAGCTCGAAACACAGGAGATCATGAACCTCACTCTAGAGAAAGACGCTCCGCTCTTGAACGTATCTCAGTCCCTGGTCATGATACAGATAGGACAGAGGCA
>NC_027752.1:20312901-20328062 GCF_000695525.1 Brassica oleracea var. oleracea
ACTTTCGGAATCATACATATATTAGTAATGTTTAAACGTGGATCCATATTTCCTGTAAGAAGGAAATTATTCACCATCTCAACCACATCTCTCTTAATTATATGTCAGGAATGCTGGAAAAAAAGAGCTGTCATCCTATCCGGTCCTGGCGCTTTCTCCAGATGCATCATGAATAAAGCTTGTCGGACCTCTTCCTCCGTTGCCATTCTCAGTAATATTTGATTCATTTGGGGAGAAATAGATAGTATTATCTCTTCCAAAAAACTATCAAATTCCGTTGGATCCGTGGTCGTGAACAGACTCTCAAAATAATCAACTGCCACCTTCTCAACTCCTTTCTCATCTGTTATCCAATTACCCGTTTCATCATGGAGTCCCACTATTTTGTTACGAACCCTACGCTGCTTCGTCAAAGCATGGTAGAATTTAGTATTCAGATCTCCAGATGAGTACCACATATTCCTGCTTTTCAGATGCCAATATTCCTCCTCATCCTTATAGGCTTCCTGCAATTTCCTAGAAACCTCAATAATCTCTTCTTGTGATCTATTATTATCCATTTGAACTTCCTCCAGTGCTTGTTGAAGCTCTTGGATTTTATCCTTTCCATATGGTTGATTATCTTTACGCCATGAAGATATTTCATGACGACAATTATTAATTTTTGTTACAAGATCGCCTAATTGTCCTTCCTGACTCTCCGTCCAACCGGCTACAATCGACTCCATGAGGCCCTCTTGACCAATCCATCTTTTGTCAAACCTAAATTGCCCCCTTTTTTTCCTTGAAAAATTATCCCCTAAGAAAGCAACCATTGGACGATGGTCAGACCCCACCATCTTTAGATACTCTGTATAAGAACATGGAAAAAGCGTGTGCCATTCCTCATTTGCCAAAGCCCGATCCAAGCAACATCTGACCGTCACTGCTACTTTTCCTTTGCCCCTTCTTCTTTGCCAAGACAGTGTATTACCTCGAGCCGGAAATTCTAATAAGCCACTATTCCTTATCATATTATTGAAAGGGATAAATGAAGTTGTACAACGTAGAGAGCCCCCATCCTTTTCATGATTCTCAGTGATCTCGTTTAGATCTCCAATAATAAACCAAGGTTCCGAATGTGCTAATCCAAATTGAGTTAATCTCTCCCATACCTGTTCTCATAGCTTTTGCACCGGATCCCCATAAACAAAAGTAAGAAAAACTTGTTTTCCTTTGACCACCGCCTCAATATCTATCATTCTGTTGCTAGAATATAGATTTTTAACTTGATACTCGTTATTATAAAAAAGAGCTAAACCACCGCTCCTCCCGTTTGGATCCACAGTAGCCAAACTATCATATCCAAAGTGTGATTGAAACCTTTGTACAAATTCGAAATCCTGTTTCGTTTCAGATAAGAATAAAAAATCCGGTTTATGTTTATGCCATGTCTCTCGAAGATAACTTATGGTCCAATGACTCCCAAGTCCTCTACAATTCCAGCTTAATATTTTCATATATAAAAATATTTGTATTGCTCCTTCGAGCCAAGAGATACATGTTCAATGATACCCGATAATCGTAACCACAAAAGCCCACAGCCACCATATTAGAACCACTTTCAAGCATTCACCAAACCTATTTAAAACAAACGCACGCCGTCTTCGTTCAGCATTCTGGTGATAACCATTGTACCCATTTTTTCCAAAGAAACGCCAGTCTCGAATCGAGACCATGATCTTCATTTTATTTACCAAAGCCAAGTTTAAATTATATTCTAATATCAGTAAGCTCCTAAACCACCAAACGTGTCCAACGAAAAAAAGTGTTGCCAATAGAATTACACTAGGCCACTCATGGTATAATACCTTATAAAAATAAATTCTTATAAGCTTCAAGTTAACTATAACTAAAAATTCATTCCAGCCAGTGTGAGTATAATTTCTCCTCATTTCCACAAACCAATACCTTAACCGCAGATTCCATATAAGTACCAAGGAGAGACTCTTTTAAGTGTGGCCAATTGCCTAGTAAAACACTTGATTCCAACATATATGCATACTACACTTTTGTATGAAGTCTGACATCGAAACCTACGATCACAGCACCAATATTTGATCTAATCTTACTCCCACTCCACAAAATAAGGGTCAAATGCATCCACTGCATCAACCGTACCAATGAAAACATCCCATATTTACCAGTATTCAAGGACGTTTCTGAGCTTGTAATATTGGAAAAAGACCAAATGCCCCACCGGAAGTATGTTCTTGAAAGAGACATATTGCACCCAAAATAAAAACCAGCAAAATCCATTGTATTCCCAAACATTGACAAGACGACATTACATACCGTAATCGATAGACTACTATGATAACAAAAAACTGCATCAAAATAACATAAAGAACATTTGTTATCATTATCTCTACCCATTTGCACCGTCTGTTGCGATGCACTCTTGTCCCACCTGTGTCCATAATCCAACACCACAAGACCAAACCAAATAGAAACCCATATGTGCTTAGGTCCCCCACCAGTAGCATACATCATTCTCCTCGTCAAGAGACATGACAGACCCGCAACAAAACCAGACTCTGTAAGCACACACCACCAACAACATAAATCACCATTTTTATTCCAGTACTTGAAAAATAACAATAACGACAATACGATTGTGTCTTTATTCCAAATCCTTAGTAAGCACCAATGATCATCCTTAACCCAACATATCCGTGTGGTTTCCTTCCATTCCATCTTGCACTGTAGGTTTAATGAGACCAAGTGCAGAATCTGTTGTGGTACCAATAATAAAACCTATAAATTCCAATGTACCATAATATAACCAAAGAGCCTGAAAACTAGTGTGTTATGAGTAAACTGCCACTGAAGCTCAGTCCACTGAAGGTAACTATACAAGGTATGCTCAGTCCACTGAAGGTAACTATACAAGGTATCCATAACACCGTTGAAGTAAAAACCAAACAAAGCAGTTTTATTCAAATGCATAATCTTGATATCAAGACTTGCAGTAAACCAATGGCCATCACAAAACCAATAAACCACAATGAAAACAAAGCAGTTTTATTCAAATGCATAATCTTGATATCAAGACTTGCAGTAAACCAATGGCCATCACAAAACCAATAAGCCACAACGAAAAATGAGAAAAGATGCTCATAGAGCTTACTGAGCCACAAATACACTGAGCCACAAACACACAGGCAAACAACATACTCATATAGCTTATTAAAATTTGAAAATTTGAAAAACCAAACACCACAACCTGCCACCGTATCTTGACTTCCTTATGAGACTGATCCATAAAGTATCATGGTTTGGATGAGCTCTGATGCCTGCTTTAGCAGCTTCAGCAGATGTACATTTGTGAGGTAAAACTAACCCTTGCACCAGTTTCTTCATAATGGATCGACCTGCAACAGTCTGGTTCTTAAACAGAACCTTTCCTGGCCCCTGTTTCTTCTCCTCTCTCTCCAATCTGGTTATCTTCGAGTATCGCTATGATCCTGAGCCACATTAATAACCCAATCCAAACTTTCCAGGTCCTACTTCTAGCAAATCGTTGATTCCTTTGTCGACACGCCAAGTAAATCCAAACAAATCTCCTATTGAATAGAAGAAAAATCATACCTTTATTATCCAAGCCATCGCCACTTGAAGACCCGAGATCACATGTATCTGTGTAAATCGTAGATCGTAATATCTTCGAGCCCCTATCAATTTCGGTCTTTTTCATATTCCCCTGCAACCCAATCAATCCTGATTGATCCCCTCGGATCAGATCATCGTGAACTTTTCCTTGTTTGCTAATACCGTAATCCTGATGAAGATTCGGTATCTCATGTGCTATTCCGACCCTCTTTCTTCCCGGATCCCACTCTCGAAACACCATCGGAACCCTAGATCTAAATCACCTTCGTCATCGCCACCCAGAAAAAAAGCTTTCATACGTACTAGTTTGTTTATAAGGAATTACAAATAATTTATAAAACCTTATAAAATCCAAAAAACTTATAAAATATTATAGAATGTTGACAAACTTTATGAAATAAATTTAAAAACTCTTATAAGAGTATATATAAAATCATTTATAAGTATTTATATATTATTCATAAGGTTTAAAAGTCATTTAATTCCGGATACAATGTACTATTCCTCTTCTTGTTCTCTCTTTCGTATAAGTTTCCTTTCATGTAATTCATTTGGTAACATGAGTATTGGCACAAAATATAGACCATTCAATGTCCACCTAACCAAGCTTGATTTCTGTAACAAGAAACAAAATGTGGTAAAAAAGAGTAGTCTTAATTACTTAGCCGCAAAATAACAGGACATTTCATGGAAAGAGCAAGACTATGAGTTAAGAGGACTATATACGGCTCTCATCAAAACATAATTCCTTGTTTTCAACAAAAAGTTGTTATTACTAACATAATCTGAGAACATCAAGGCTTCTCCATATCTCACTCTTCTATAAAAGAAACGATTGGAATCAAGCTCACTTACAGGTCCAACTAATCTCTTCAACTATGCAACTCCTAAGAGAGATATACAATTGTTTTAGTATAAGAGATATTTGAAGAAGATGAAAGAGAAGAATGTATTAAGAAGCCAACTCTGCAACCTTTATAAAGCCTTATAAATATGTAATTCTTTGATGGCACAAACCACGTTCTTGTTCAGAGTCCCTCTTGCTTCTTCAAACAGCTCACAAACCTCGTCGATCTTCAAAATCTGAACGCAAGCCAACCATATATTATTCCTACGCATCAGCACTCACTTCCAAAAACAAGATTCAAAAATAATATGCTTTCCTAACTCAACAAACTCATGCTCCATCTCCACTGCTTCTTTAGATATTATACACAAAACAAGACATAGAAAAAATGAATTACATAAAGTACCAAACAGAACGTTACACTACCAAAACACTAACCTTCCACCTTATATACTGCACATACTAAACCTTGCTAGTCAAACTACAAATAGTAGCATTGTATTACATCAAGAAAGTGAGGTACTTGATATGCATATCACCACATATATTCTCCACATCATCTTTTAAATCCAAAAGCTCACAGCACACCTTTGTAATTCCCTGCAACATTACCTGATCAACCAAGAGAAGAAGTAATCATGGAATAATCTTACTCTTAGGTTAGTACTTTCTCATGAATTAAACATATGTTAAGCTCTATGTCTTTTGATTGCTAACAGATCAACAGTAAGATTCGAAAGGACCCAATTTATAAGGTCTTATAAATTTGAAATTTGAAAACTTCATGAGAAAAACTTCATCTTCCTTCCCATAAATAGATCGATTTTGATAAACCAAGCTACAATTACAGAAAGAGATGAAAATCACAATATATTCTCCTTTTACCTTTGTTAGCGTCGGGAGAGAGATCGTCTCGTTTGTCTGAGCTTGTAGAGTATGTCAGCTTCGCCGGAGAATTAGTCAGCGTCGTCAGATCTCGCCGGAAAATTCGTCAGGGTCGTCAAGTCTCGCCGGAATTGGTCAACGTGAAGAATCTGAAATTTGAGGAATTTGAGCTTTGAAAAAATCGTAGGAAAGAGAAAGATGTTTTAGGTTTAATTAGTCAGGGGTACAATAGTATTTTGCCTATTAAAATTTTAATGGTAAAATTGGTTAAGATATAAATGAAATGTGGTACAAGAAAAGTGGTATTTTTGACAAATTCCCAACTATTTTTTAAAAAAATTTAAGTATTTATTTATATATTTATTAGAAACCTAAATTTCACTTTCCAAAAACCTTATCTCACTCCTTTATTATAAAACCTAAGTCTAGATTAGTTAATCATATGGGTATAAATGTCTTTTACCTTTCATTAAAAGCAATGGTAAAAGTGGTCAGTGTAAAATGCGGTGATATGAACATAAGTATTTGTGAGATTTTTTTTTTTTTTTGCATAACTTACTAAAAAGAATGCGGTAACTTAACAATGGGCCCAAATAAATGCAACGTGCCTGAACAAATAAAGAATGGGCCTTTTTGCTCAGAAACCCAAGTTACGGCAAAAGAGAACAAAATCAAAATCTCTTCTCTTCTTCTCATTCTTCTTCCGTAAGACGCAGACGGAGGAGGAGGGAAAAGAAAGAACCCCTAAAAAGTCTAAAACCCTTGTCGGAATTAAGAAGCGCTATGAAGAAGTGTAGTAGCTGAAGACTTTTTTCGAGATGCGTTTCTTGCTTCGTCTTCCTCAGACCCACCTGCGGAAACTGTCTAGTTCGATGTCAGTACTCATGGGTTCGAAGCAGTTCCTCGAGTTTTGTCTTCTTCCTTCTTTTGCAGCTTCTTCTCCTTCTTGCACCCGTGGTGCTCAGAGGCAACTCTCTTCCGTTTCTAGAAGATTTCGTCCGGTTCTAGCCTCGAGACCCGTGTCCAAAAGCAGCCCTTATCACCAAAGGCCCAATGGTGTATCCCCCTACACTTCAATCTCCAGAGCCCCAAATCCTGGTAACGTCCTGAATGCAATTGAGTTCTCTGTTTCCATGTGTATGCAATTGAGTTAATTGCTCCTCTATTAGTGGTGCTGTTTGATAAATTCTCAACGTTTTGTGACTTGCAGTTGATCCTGAAGATGGTGCTGTGCAGTCTAGATTAGCCAACTTGAGGCTTAAATTGGCTGATAATGGAATTGATGCTCAGAACTGTCCCTCCGGACAATACAGTGGTTTGATATGTCCCGAGGTATAAAAATTTATCTTTATGTTGTATATACCAAGACTTGAGACTTGAGAGTACTATAATGTTGTCCTTTTCTTTTGGCATTTGAGTAACTTTGAAAGGCTAAGTTTATATACTTAACACTGTTCTTTATGTGCACATCAGTGTGAAGGTGGTGACTCTGGAGAAAAGAGCTTGTCTCTTTTCATTGCTGCTGATTGGTATGCAAATCTTCTTTTTCTCACCAAAATAAGCTTTGGTTTTGAATTTTCCTTTTTGGTTTATGAGACTGTAGTTAATGCTGCCTTTTAATTCACAGTTCTTCGGCTACATGGAACTGCTTTCGAGGGAAGTGTGGGTTGAAAGGTGGAGTACGGGTGAGTTGCAACACAAGCATGACACTCGTTTCTTGAAATACAAATTGATTATCCTCATTCCTTTCTGCAGGTGGATGGTAGGTTTGCAACATCTGTAGTTCCAATGGAGAAGGCTGAAAGAAAAGTTACGGTGGAGAGTTTAGAGCTAGAACCTCTCTGCGATGAGGTTGTTGTCTTCTACATACTCTTATTGTTCTTTCTTTCTTTCTTCTCTGTTTACTGCTTTCGTTAGAAAAAAAACATCTGAATTTGATACTTCATCTCTCTGTAGTTATATGAGTTTGATAATACCGTATTGTGTTCTTGGTTATGCTTCAGATTGAGGATTATTTCGCTGCAAGAATGATTTCGGCAGAAACACTCAAGAGAAATCGGGTTATGCAGAAAAGAATAGGTGATGAGGTACTTACGAATAGTCTTCTGAATCTGTTACTTTTCAAGATTTTCTCTTGTCAGAGTCTTAAGGAGATGTTACTTGGCTCTCACTGCTCCATCTTGATTGCAATTGTTTCATTTTGTGCGGCAGATTGTAATTGCTTTTACTTATTGGCAAAGAGGGGAGCTTGTGAGTTGCAAGTACCGTTATCTAACTAAGAAGTTCTTTCAGGTCCATGTCATTCAAATTCCCTTTCTAAGATCAGACATGAACAACTCTCTCTCTCTCTCGAGGTTTCTATATCTTACATGCTTTTTATGTTTGTGTTTCCTTCAGGAAAAGAATACACGGAGGATCTTTTATGGTCTTGACGACATTGAGAAATCATCTGAAATCATTATAGTACGTCTGCCTTTACCCTCCTATTGAATGATCACATGGTATTGATGATGGCTAAACTGTCAATAACTTTAGGTTGAAGGGGAAATAGACAAACTTGCGATGGAAGAGGCAGGTTTCCGAAATTGTGTGTCCGTTCCTGATGGAGCTCCAGCGTCTGTTTCTTCAAAGGAAACTCCATCTGAAGAGAAGGTTTGTCTGCTCTCTAGGTTTCATACCCTTTTTTATCCAAGTTTTCTTATTTGATTCCCTAAGAACTTTACTCTTCTGTGAAGCTAGGACACCAAGTATAAGTTCCTATGGAATTGCAATGACTACTTAAAGAAGGTATGTGTGGCAAATTATTATTTTGTTTGGTTCCAATAATCTGGATATAAAAGTTTTTTTTATTAATCTATAGGCATCTCGGATTGTTATTGCTACTGATGGAGATGGAGCTGGTCAAGCTCTGGCTGAAGAAGTTGCACGGCGTCTGGGGAAAGAAAGATGCTGGCGTGTCAAATGGCCGAAGAAAAGTGAAGATGAGCATTACAAAGATGCAAATGAGGTCAGATCAGATGATATGTAAACATTATGCAATTGCCTCATTGGTATAGTACTATAGATGACCGCCAATGATTCCTTACTTGGATGATTCTCTTCTTAGGTGCTTATGTCAATGGGACCTCATTCACTCAGTGAAGCTGTTCGAAGTGCGGAGCCATACCCTATACAAGGATTGTTCTCCTTCAAAGATTTCTTTGACGAAATTGATGCCTATTATCATCGGACTCATGGACATGAGTATGGTGTTTCAACCGGGTGGAAAACTTTGGACAACTTCTATAGTGTAAGCGTTGTAAGTCATGTTTGAATTAACACTCATGTATGATGATCATCATCTGATATCATATGCTCAATTTTCTGCTGATCAGGTTGTGCCAGGGGAGTTGACGGTTGTGACAGGGGTTCCTAATTCCGGAAAGAGTGAATGGATTGATGCTCTCTTATGTAATCTCAACCATAGTGTTGGCTGGAAGTTTGCTCTCTGCTCAATGGAAAATAAAGTGCGTTTCTTGATTTAGTCCATTAATGGAAATAAACTGCTTTATACTAGTTTTCCCTGATTGGCTCTTGTTCTTGCTGCTTGCAGGTACGAGATCACGGCAGGAAACTTTTGGAGAAACATGTAAAGAAACCCTTCTTTGATGCAGAGTAAGCTTCTCTCCTTTGAAAATATCCAAACTTATCTGATTCAAGCACAAAAACTTGCGCCTTGTATTTAACTTTGTTCTTTCTTTGAAGTGGTGTGTATGCTTATGTTTCTCCTTATTTGCTCAACAGTTATGGGAGAAGTGTCCCACGGATGAGCGTTGAGGAGTTGGATGAAGGGAAACTGTGGTTAGATGACACCTTCACACTCATAAGGTAAAACCTTCCGCCTTTGTAGAGCTTATGCAGCTTTTGACATGTTGTGTTAAATAATATTTTTGGTGTTTTTGTGTTCTCATGACTAAATCAGATGTGAATTGGATTCACTTCCAAGTATCGGATGGGTTTTGGAACGTGCGAAAGCTGCTGTTCTTCGGCATGGGATACGAGGACTTGTCATAGACCCTTACAATGAGCTTGATCATCAACGTACTCAAAGACAGTGAGTGATGGAAAAAAATGTTTTCGCTTCAATCAGTCTTTTACCTTATTTCCTTTCTGAAACATGAGGTATTTCTACTCGTTTTTGGATAGGACGGAGACAGAATATGTCAGCCAGATGCTAACGAAGATAAAACGATTTGCGCAACATCACTCCTGTCATGTCTGGTTTGTTGCACATCCAAAACAGTTGCAACAGTGGGACGGAGGTCCACCAAACCTTTATGATATTAGCGGGAGTGCACATTTCATTAACAAATGTGACAATGGGATTGTTATTCACAGAAACCGTGATGAAAAAGCTGGACCTCTTGATCTAGTGCAGGTAAGTACCATTCTGTTCTTCTTAATCGGTAATTTACTTTTAAAAAGGTGCCTACTTGTCCTTAACAAAGGTAATTTAACTTCTGTGTGTTTCAGATTTGTGTGAGGAAAGTGCGAAACAAGGTTGCAGGACAAATTGGTGATGCATACTTGTGTTACGACAGGTACATTAACTTCTCTCTTTTTGCAAATATTAGCTCATAAGAACTTAATGGTCTGCTTTGGCACTAGAAACTAGTTGAAG
The DNA here is from genome assembly GCF_000695525.1 of Brassica oleracea var. oleracea. Lineage (NCBI taxonomy): Eukaryota > Viridiplantae > Streptophyta > Magnoliopsida > Brassicales > Brassicaceae > Brassica > Brassica oleracea. The sequence continues at coordinate 20,322,945 of NC_027752.1, forward strand.
TTGATCCCAAGCACTCAAGAGTCATAGATTGATTCAGAGGATCTTGGTTCAGTAATGAAATCTTTTTTTTTTTGTTGGACAGGGCAACTGGTTTATTCTCAGATTCTCCTATAACACCTGAGAAGCCTGAGAGGAGATCAAGCCGACGGCCATGATCCGCGGTTTGTTGAGTTGAAAGACCGTCCAACACACATTGGGATTTGGGACATAGTCGATAACATTTGTCTGCTAAATTTTATCCCTTTTTTTGTGAGATGCTTTACCTTTTGTAAGAATTAAATTTAATGTGGATGGTTTACGTGTTCTCTCTTCTTCTGTCTGGTGGGTCTGACTCAAAAACGTGAATTTAGATTTGATTTGTGTACAGCTTGATGATCTTTTGTGCTGTTTGTCTCTGTTTCATCATCCTTTTCTACCGCCAGATTTGGCGGGGTGAGTTAGCTGGAACTGTTGACTTCAACAACTTCTCTGTTATAATTATTGCAACTCTTTGCCAACTGCTTCAATCATTTCCACTGCTTTTTGGCTTACTTCTCTGTATTTTGCTTATTGGTACGCACTAATACTAATAGTTTAAAAGCAAATTTACTGCGGCAGTGCGCTTTAATTGGGAGGTCGGTGTTACGAAAAGATAATAATAATAATTGGGAGGTCAATAATATTGGAAATACATTTCTCGCGTCAAAGATATGACCAAAAGACCAACGTTTATTGATACCTATCGAAATGCATGTCTTTCTGTTTTGGTGTAAGATAGGCATGTCTTGAATATATCGTTTACTATATTTAATAAGTGTTCACTTTCAATTTTTTATTAACTAAAATTATTGGTGTTAATAATCCTTAGTTTGATTTAGTTAAATATCGTAAACACCACCATCTTGATAAGTGTTTACTGAATATTTATATTTTTTTTAATAAATGTTGTATGAATGGAATCCAATCAAACAATTAGTAACTAAAAAAATAAGTTGATTTAACCCTCCACACATTTGAATAGATATGTTGGTATTTGGCTTCAACAGCTTAAAGAGAGCATCTATGAGAGACTGATTAGTTTAATTATATTTGTAATGATGAATCATTATTGAGAAAAATATTTGACGAGGAAAGCATATAACCGTTACAAGGAAAAGATACTCAGATACTGATAGTACAATCTAATTATATAAGTGTAAATTATAGTTAGTGTAACTCCAAAATTGTAAAAGCAGCAGCATCAAACAAAACAAGAACACATTGAATCTTGGTTTTACAGCAGCAAACAACACACAAAAGAAGTAGGGACTTTGGTTGAATAAATCCGTCCGTCGCGCCGAATATACTCTGTCGAATAGTCCACGTGTCGTTCTCTGGGTGGGTGAGCAGATCAGCAGAGACGTGGGGGACCCAGCGGATATCTTTTGTGTAAAACATTGGATGGAAGGAGAGATATTAAAAGTTTTTAATCCAACGGCTACGGTTTCTTTTTGTTAGTAGTAGTGGTGGACCCTAATATTTGACCGTTGCTTAGAGTGGGTGGGGTCCATCCCTCAAAGCTAGGGCTTCTTCTCTCTCCATAAAGCTCAATCCTTTCTCCTCTCTTTGATGGAAACCCTGAAAGTTAAAACAATAGAAAGAGGACGAAGCTGAGAGATTCTGAAGAACTCGAATCATCTTATTAAGGTTAAAGTCGATTCCTTTTCGAGCTTTGATTCGGCTGAGCTAGGGTTTTGAGTCTGGTGTTTTTAGGGGTTTAGTAAGAATCCTGTGTTGATTTTCAGATCTCAACAAATCAAGAAGGAGAATTGATTTTGTTATGTTTATTATTATTAAAGATTGTTTATATCTGATTGTAGGCAAAAGATTAAATATGACTGCTGAAGTTAAAAAAGAGGAGAAACAAGTAGAGTCTGAGGTTGTTATTGCCTCAGTGGAGGAAGAGAAAGATGAGGCCAAGCCTAAGGGTGTGGAGAAGATCTCCTCTTTCAAGGAAGAGAGCGATTTCTTCTCTGATTTGAAAGAGTCTGAGAAAAAGGCTCTGAGCGATCTCAAGACAAAGCTTGAGGAAGTTATTATTGAAAACACTCTCTTCAAGAAGAAGAAAGAAAGTCCTGTCAAGGTGGAGAAGAAGAAGAAGGAACCAGAGGCTGCTGCTACCGAAGAAGAAGCCAAAGCTGAGACTAGTGAACCAGCGGTTGTTGCTGAGGACAGCCCCAAGGAAGAAGCCAAGACTGATGCTGATGTGACCCAAGTGGCCAAAGCTGAGACCATTGAGAAGGAAAGCCCTGAAGAAGAAGTAAAGGCTGAGGCTGTTGTTGAGGAGGAAGTGAAAGCTGAGAATGTAGAAGAAGAAGAGAAGAAAACCGAGGCTGTTGTTACAGAAGAAGCCAAAGCTGAGAGTGTGGAGCAGGAGGAAGAAGATGAGAGTGTGGATAACGATATCGAGCTATGGGGAGTGCCACTGCTTCCAAGCAAAGGTGCTGAAGCCACCGATGTAATCCTCTTGAAGTTCTTGAGAGCAAGAGACTTCAAAGTCAACGAAGCCTTTGAGATGCTCAAGAAAACCCTCAAGTGGAGAAAGGAACACAAGATTGATTCAATCCTTGGAGAAGACTTTTGGGAGGATCTCGCCTCTGCAGCTTACATGAACGGTCTTGACCTCGAATCACGCCCTGTCTGTTACAACATCTACAGCGTTTTCGATAACGAGGAGCTTTACCAGAGGATATTTGGGTCAGAGCAGAGCAGAGAGAATCTATTGAGATGGAGGTTTCAGCTGATGGAGAAGGGAATCCAGAAGCTTGTTCTGAAACCAGGAGGTGTTACTTCTCTTCTCCAGATCCATGATCTCAAAAACTGTCCTGGATTGTTTAAAAAAGAGCTCTGGGTCGCAATCAAGAACGCAATAGTAGCTTTGCAGGACAATTACCCGGAACTCGTCTCCAGAAACGTGAGCTCATCAATCATCACTCACTGTCTCTCTGTTACCAAATCTCCTGACTTGTGTAATTGTTTTTATTGTTCTGCAGGTGTTCATAAATGTTCCCTTCTGGTTCTACGCTGGTAGCACTCTCCTGTCTCCATTCTTAACACAACGAACAAAGAGCAAGTTTGTTGTGACTCGTCCCGCTTATGTCACAGAGACTCTTCTCAAGTAAGCAACTAATACTTAAGCCCCCCAATATGATATGGATGTTACTAATCTTTATCATAACATTTATGCATTGTGGCTTGATGAAGGTACATTTCAGCAGATGAGATCCCGGTTCAGTACGGTGGTTTCAAAAGAGATGATGATACCGAATTATTCTCCAACGAAGCTGTATCTGAAGTTGTTGTTAAGCCTGGATCATCTGAAACCATAGAGATCCCAGCTCCTGAGGTAAGAATCTAAAAACCAAACTTCTTTCGTGTTTCAGGAGTTGTAAAAGATCGATCTAATAATGGTGTCTTTGTTTGTTTGATAGTCTGAAGGTACATTGGTTTGGGACATTGTGGTTTTGGGGTGGGAAGTGAGTTACAAGGAAGAGTTTGTGCCAACAAATGAAGGAGCTTACACCATTATTGTGCAAAAGGGGAAGAAGATTGGATCAAACGAAGGACCGTTGAGGAACAGTTTCAAGAACAGTGAGTCTGGTAAGATTGTTCTGACCGTTGACAATGTCTCGAGCAAGAAGAAGAAGAGAGTTCTGTACAGGTACAAGACCAAGACGGAATCCTCTTGCTGAAATAGAGGCTTTTTCAGCAAAAAGCGAGTCTCCGGATATAAAATATTCTTTTGCTACAGTTAAAAGTTTGTGTTGTTATTATTATTTTCGAGTGATACGTCGTAATGTGAGAAAGAGATACCGCCATTGTTTTATTGAAGTTCAATCTTTTGCATCTTGTGTTATGAGATTTATTGAAATCCTCTTGCTGAAATAGAGGCTTTTTCAGCAAATCATCTAAAGCGAGTCTCTGGATATAAAATATTTTTTTGCTACAGTTAAAAATTTGTGTTGTTATTATTATTTTCGAGTGATACGTCGTAATGTGAGAAAGAGATACTGCCATTGTTTTATTGAAATTCAATCTTTTGCATCTTGTGTTATGAGATTTATTGAAATCCTCTTGTTGAAATAGAGGCTTTTTCAGCAAATCATCTAAAGCGAGTCTCTGGATATAAAATATTTTTTTGCTACAGTTAAAAATTTGTGTTGTTATTATTATTTTCGAGTGATACGTCGTAATGTGAGAAAGAGATACTGCCATTGTTTTATTGAAATTCAATCTTTTGCATCTTGTGTTATGAGATTTCTTTCTCTTCTTGTTTCTATTGGATTCATTTGTTTTTGGATTAAATTATGAGAAAATAACTAGAATAGCACTAAAAAAGTTTTTGTCATAAATATAGCCTATAAGAATAAAAGTGTCCAAAATAACATTTAATATTTTATCAAAAGAGATAAATATATACACTTATACCCCAATGGTAAATTAATTTAGACATTAAGGTTTATAGTTAAGGGGTGGGGTTTAGGGTTTAGAGTTTAGGGTTTATAGTTTAGAGTTTAGGGGTGGGGTTTAGGGTTTAGGGTTTAGAGTTAAGGGGGGGGGTTTATGATTTAGGGTTTAGGGTTTAGGATTTAGGGTTTAGGATTTAGGGTTTAGGGTTTAAGGTTTAGGGTTTAGAGTTGGGGAGTTAAGTTTTGGGATAAGATTTCAAATTTTGGAAAATAAATAAAAATTAAATTTTTCAAAAGATAAAATGCTATTTTGGTCATTTTAGTTTTTGAAGGCTATTTTTGTGACATAAACTTAGAAATGTGCTATTTTGGAGATTTGCCTTTAAATTATTGTATTTATAAATAATTATGTTCAAGCGAGAATATGGGCTGATGTTTCAGTAATAAAATGGCCAACTAACTGTAAACTGTCTTCATCCTCGTTTAAGTTATTTGGTTAACTTTAGGTATAACAATAATTCTGATATTTTGGATCATAACATTTGTGTGACACCCGTCACTTTCGAAATAGTAAAAATAATTCAATAAGTACAAATATCTGAAATATCCATATATAAATATTTGAAAGTCAACATCCACGCTTGAATTCCATAATATAAAATAAAATCTGAAACATAAAGTAATAAACCGA
>NC_027752.1:20328300-20328367 GCF_000695525.1 Brassica oleracea var. oleracea
AGCACTACAACTATGTAGGCCTAGCTCTAGCATGAAGCAAACACGGTTTCTATTACATCACACAGAA
>NC_027752.1:20329503-20382349 GCF_000695525.1 Brassica oleracea var. oleracea
TGGTTGGTGTCTACGGCTTCGTCTTGACGAGAGGAACACGATGATGGTCTTGGATGCACGAGATTCGCAACGGTTAGAGAGTTATCGGCGAATTACTAAACGGACGAAACTAAGCTTAACTGCCATGGCGGTTTCCGGCGATTCTAAGCTGCAGCGAACGGTGGTGACGAGCTCACACGGCACACGGTTGCTCCGGCGACGAGCTCAGGTGAGCTTTCTCCCTTCCTCTTCTCTCTCTCTCTCTCTCTCTCTCTCTCTCTCTTTTAAAGAAAGGCAAAATGGCCTTTGGGGATAGTTTGGGTCTAATTTTTGGGGTCATTACATTTAGGGTCATTACAATTTGGTTGTCCAGAGAAGTTCTTACAAACAAGAAAACATATGTTAGAATATATCTTTAACCTTCAACATCTTTTGCAGGATAGCAATACATACATGACCCGGAAAACTCATGTATTGAATGGGCAAGTGGAATTACTCTTGCCTAAAGTTGAAAACATCATCTTTATTTTTGAAATCACCAATTAGAAACATTGATTAAAAGCTAGTAAATACGTTGCAGGAAAATAGGAATAAGATAGCAGATACAACACGAAAGACGATTAAAGCAATAAAACTCATCCCGAGTCATGAATCATATGATAATCACAGCCTAGTTGTCAAATAGAAAAGAAACAACTTCTGAACACCTATTTTTGGTTCGAAGAAAGCGACATTTGGTTGAAAATTCTAACCATAGGCAAGCTTATAGATAGGTACTAATATTAACAAATATATGGATCAGTTGTTTCTAGGGGCGAATCCAGCAAAAACTTTACCCGATAGTTATCATAAGAGGAACATTATCATAGAGTTTGAATTACTTGGAACAAATATTAGAGGAAATTATAGAGGTGTACATTGGAAATGCTCTAAGTTATGTCTACCCAGTACCCCTGGTCGTTTCCAACTTTCCATGGTTTCAACCTCTGTACATTCTCTCTAGTTTACTTCGTTAAGTTGCCTCTTTTCTCTCGTTATCTTACTGCTGTAAATTTAAAGTACTTGTATATTTTGTTGAGCATAACCAAAAGCTTAAACTAAACTTTTTGTATAAAAAAAAGTTAATCGATAACTTCTAGCTACAAAGTTATCCATTGCCGAAAACATGCTCGAGTTAACTTGTTGAAAATGGATTATATTTCTCGGACAAAGCTTACTCAATAAACTGAACTCGGTCCAACAACACCACATATTGGCCAAAGTCGTTTAACATATAGGCCGACTATAAAAAAAGAAGAAGGAAGAAGACATAAAAAGAGAACACCTAAGATCTAGAAAGGGATCAAAAAAATATAGTTAAGTACAAAAACTAGGATTTACATTTTTACATGTGTTCTTGTCGATTTAACTTAAAACTCGTAAAGTTCAATCATCTCTCATGTAATCGTCTTTTTAATTTTTAATAAAATATCTTTCAAATAATTTACCATCGAATTCGTGATACCTTTCATATTTATCGAAATCGGATTAAACAAAACTCTAAATTTGGGTGATTCATAAATATTAAAATTTTAAGGACGTTTTTACCAAAAAAAAAAAAAATTTAGGACGATGTAAGTAATTTTCTTATGTTCTACAGAAAAAGAAGACTAGAATAGTGAGTCATTTGACCTTAGCCTAATTAATGGACCTACGCGGCGAAAAAAAAAGAGTGCCACAAAAGACTACATTCTTTGTGCTGTTCTCGGTGCATAATTGCATATCGGGCTTGAGCCGCTTCATTGGCCAGAGAATCATAATGATTACTGCATTTTGCTTAAAATGGTAAAATCAACTTTGGAGCAAATCTGCTATTGTGATTACGACACCATGATGCGTGCATGGCATCATCTTGTTTACGTGCGTTAATCAGTTTTATTTTACATGTTTCGCGATCAGAGATAAAGATGACTAGACGCACTAATCTCTTTTCATGTTTATGATTAATTTAGTTGAAAAATTGTAACTTGTGTCAGATTTGCACTTCTCCTCCTAACCCAAGTGCTTTCGTCAATCATCTTTTGCTTTCGTACGGCAAAAAAACACGTAGCTGATACAATGCATTAATCATTTTTTGCTGGAACTAAAACTTATATATAATCTCTTTATAACAAGGTTTCTAATACATTTTTGTGTTAGTTTATAAGAAATTTTGTTTTTGTGGATTTCTAAACAATATTCTTATCAGCTTGTTACTGTACAAGAAGAATACATCTCTAGTACCCTTTTTCCTTTTTTTTCTTTGTTTACGGCTCCAATGATAGGTCAATACCTTATGAAAGTCAAACCAGCCGCTCAACGGTATCCTTCATGTTATACTTTAGTCAATAATTCTCACATATAAAAACACGTATTCATCGTGTATACCTTTTGTTTATGAAGAAAGCATACGTAAATATTTTTGTCAAAAAAAGCATACGTAATTTTTTCCGTCAAAAAAAGCATACGTACGTAACTTAATCTTGTAGAACTTGAATATATTTTTTATTTAAACAATCATACAATCTTTATCAACAATTTGATTCAAATAATTAGGTCGTTAACTGTCTTGATCATAGTTCGGAAAAAATGTTAGTAATTAACGATCCTTAGCTGATTATAAGAGCATTTGCATTGGTGGAGTTATTTGAGCTTTCCAAAAGACAACTTCAAAATTTCAAAAATAAAATTTTGTACATGTTAAAAGCAAACAAAACTCTAAATTTTAAGGTTTTAAACAGTAAAGCAATAAATATAAGGTTTCACTGTTTAAAATCTTATATTTAAGATTTCTTAGTTTAAATTTTTTACACTTATGTTTTTTGAATAATCGTATTAACTTTTTTCTTTTATCATTTTAATCCCTAAAATTTTATATCTCATAAAATTTTACATATATTTTATAATTTAACTATCATATATAAAGTAAAAATATTAAAATTCTACTAAAATTTATGTAAATTTGATTTAAAATTACAAAATCTCCAAAGCATTATCCATATAATTTTGACTTAAATATGAATGCGTTATATTATTATTTTATGTTCACATTGAATAAATCCATAACAGTAGTTTTGTAAACAATATTCATCAGTTGTAGATTTTACATTTATCTATAAAATTTGGATGATTGTAACTAATTTATATCAATAGTAAGGACTAAAATATAAATTATGAAAAATTATGGTTTAATATAAGGTTTTTCTTTAGCAGAAAAACATCATCAAACCTTAAATTTAAAATTTTGTCAAACTTTAAAATAAGGTTATTTTTTGGAGATGGTCTTATAAGGAATCTCTCACTAAAAAAACAATGAAAAAGTAGAAAATGTAAAAAAAAAGGAGTGAGAGAGTTTATTCTTTGAGAGATTCTAACAATTTATTGAGAAACTTTTTTATGTTTGTCAATTTGTGAATGGCCTATATTTTAAAAATGTTAAAATTATACTAAAAGTTATCTCTACCCAACGTGGATAGCCTAACTGATGAACTCACAAATGTTGTTTCAAAATTAACTCCTACATTATAAACTCGAGTTCAGGTTACAACTCGAGTTCAGGTTACAATTCAGAGCAAAACAATTGATTTTAAGTTAACTTCAAAATTTTATCAAACCTCCCATATCTTTCCGAATTTTATGTAAAAGTTGCAGATGAGAATATTAATATGAGTTCAATCCAAAACTTCGAAATTACTAAATCCATCGAAGCTGTATACTTTGTGCAAGAATTTAATATGTATTCTAAAATAATATTAGACTTAAGGAAGTATTTCAAATTTTTATATACTCATATATTATTATATATATACTTTTAGTTTAATATTTTTGAGTATCCATTTGATCTGTAAATGAAGATGATGTTCACACCTTCCACTGCCTAGCAATAACAGATTCATTTTTTCTCTATTAAATTTCCAACATACTTACTGCAACTTCTGATTTTTAAAATCTGGTCTGATTAAGTAACGAATGAGCGTTGCCGAGTAGTTCATGGCCTAGTGGTCATTGACAGTCCCTCTGGAACCTTGGCATCACGGGTTCAATCCCTTCCTACCTTTTAAAGTGAGGCTTTCTCCTCTGTGCCCTCTGGAACCTTGGCATCAGGGGTTCAATCCCTTCCTACCTTTTAAAGCGAGGCTTTCTCCTCTGTGCGGGTTTGCCGTCGTGGCTCGAAAGTTAGACAAAAAAAAGTAACAAATGAGCGTTAATTTTGTTTTGGAGTTAATGCAATCTCTACTATCGTTGACACATGCATTGTTGTATAAACAATATTCTTTAAAATTTAAATATAACTAAATACTAGAACATTGTCATCACGCAAAATAAATAATTATGAGACAAGTTGAACCCACATTTGACTTTTCTTGGTCAAACATTTTGGCGTCATGCATGATCTTCTCTTAGTTCTCTATCGTTATATATATACCTTCAAAAGCCATAACGAAATCTACAAACACAAAAAATTGTTTTGTTCTTATTTCATCGTTCAAAATGAAACGTTCAAGAACAACGTTGCTCGCTTTGATCTTCTTCATTGTCACCATATGGGAATCAAACTCATCATTAGCAAATTCGGAGACTTTCACACAATGCCTAACGTCAAAATCCGACCCCAAACATCCCATCTCCTCTGCCGTGATCTTCTCCGGAAACAGCTCCTACTCCTCAGTACTAGAAGCCTACATCCGTAATCTACGGTTCAACACCTCCACAACCCCAAAACCCTTCCTAATAATCGCCGCAACACACGAATCACACGTTCAAGCCGCAGTTACTTGTGGCCGACGTCACCACCTTCAGATGAAAATCAGAAGCGGTGGCCACGACTACGACGGCTTGTCATACGTGACATACTCTGGGAAGCCGTTCTTTGTCCTCGATATGTTTAATCTCAGGTCGGTTAATGTTGACCTAGCCAGTAAAACCGCGTGGGTCCGAAGCGGTGCCATTCTCGGAGAAGTTTATTACTATATATGGGAGAAAAGCAAAACCCTAGCTTATCCGGCAGGGATTTGTCCGACGGTTGGTGTTGGTGGCCATATTAGCGGCGGAGGGTACGGAAACATAATGAGGAAGTACGGTCTCACCGTTGATAATACTATCGATGCAAGAATGGTCGACGTCAATGGTATAATCAACATCTCTAGCTTCCCTAATTTATGAGCTGGTTAAAGTTTTAAGTATTACTCAAGTCCTAAAATCAACAAAACTCATTAAAACACAGTGATTTTGGTTAAAACTTTGGTTAACATAATCAACGGATTATTCAGTTTAGACAATCACCTAAACAGATTATATAAACTATAGACGTAATTATGTGTTTATATTATATTTTAAAATTTCAGGAAATATTTTGGATAGAAAAATGATGGGAGAGGATCTCTACTGGGCAATCAACGGAGGAGGAGGAGGAAGCTTCGGCGTCGTTTTGGCCTACAAAATAAACCTCGTCGAAGTCCCTGAAAACGTCACCGTTTTTAGAGTCTCCCGGACGTTGGAACAAAACGCGACGGAGATCGTTCACCAGTGGCAACAAGTCGCTTCAGTGCTTCCCGACGAGCTCTTCATAAGAGTCGTCATTGACGTAGTAAACGGTACCGTTTCTTCTCAAAAGACCGTTAGGGCATCTTTCGTAGGTATGTTCCTCGGAGACGCAACGACGCTTCTGTCTATATTAAACCGGAGATTACCAGAACTAGGTCTGGTCCGATCAGATTGTACCGAAACGAGCTGGATTCAATCAGTGCTTTTCTGGACGAATATCCGTGTTGGTACGCCGGAGACAGTTCTCCTCCAGAGGAACCAAACCGTTAATTATCTCAAGAGGAAGTCCGATTACGTCCGCGAACCGATTTCAAGAACCGGTTTAGAATCTATATGGAAGAAGATGATCGAGCTTGAAATCCCAACGATGGCTTTCAATCCATACGGCGGCATGATGGGGAGGGTTCCGTCCACGGCTACTCCGTTCCCATACAGAGCAGGGAACCTCTGGAAGATTCAGTACGGTGCGAACTGGAGAGAAGATAGGTTGACGAACCGGTATATGGAGCTGACTAGGGAGCTGTACCGGTTCATGACTCCTTTTGTTTCCAAGAATCCGAGACAGTCGTATTTTAACTATCGGGATGTTGACTTGGGGATTAATTCTCACGACGGAGTTGTCCGGAGCTACGTGGAAGGTGAACGTTACGGGAAGAAATATTTCAACGGAAATTTCGAGAGGTTGGTGAAGATTAAGACGAGAGTTGATAGTGGGAACTTCTTCAGGAACGAACAGAGTATTCCTGTGAAACCATAGTTTCAATATATTTATTTAGTGAAATTGCTATTGTGTAATGATTGTGTTGTAATTCTTATGAAGTTTATAGTAAATAAAGTTCGATTGTTATATGGGTATTAGATTCAGAATCTCGGGCCTATAGTAGAATTTACTAATAGTAGTATATAGATGAAATATTGATTAAGTTGACAATAAAAAAGGAACATTGAACTCTTATTTGAAGATCTCACACTATTCTTGTGTTCTCTGGAGCACCACGGCACCACTGTTCGTAGTAATAGACCCTTTTACCGTCACATAATTCTAATGAAGCATAACCAAGAGTCAGACTAGTCAGAGCAGGAAAGAGATTTGATACTAAAAGGTTGGAGCTTTGAAATATTTTCAAATAAAATATTTGGTTAAAAGTTATTTATTGAATATCAGTTGTAAACATGAGTTTCTTTAGTTTGGCTCAAAAGCCGGTTCTGCTTAGGGTGGAGGTGGGATAAGGATTTTCTTGGGCTATTTTGATAATTAGTACATTTAGAATCCCATGAATTATGAACACTTTTTATCAATCACCTAAGATATACGATTGAGATCGCTTATGCAGATGCTAACATTTGGGAAATAAGGATTCGCTTGGGCTTGTGATAATTCAAGAAGTAAAGCGGGATGGACTTTACAGTTTTGAGCTAGTGCAATGAACTATTTTGGTCTATGCCGTGCATGTGGAGAGGCATATATAATTAATTTTTGCGACTCGCTTTATTACGGACCTAACTATCGGACCTAACCAATCGTCTCTTTCCGTTCATCTTCACCGGTTGGTAAAATGAATTTGTTTTCATGGTGGTCAACGTGATCGGTTGTTACTTGTTAGATATATATATATACTAGGATTATGCCCGTACTGCGTACGGGAAAGAAAATGATTAATTTATCATGTAAAAGTAGTATGTTTTGTAGCCAAATTTATTACTGGAATCATGGTAAATTGGTAATACAATGTATTGCAATGTTTGTAGAAAGTAAACATATACTTGAGTCGTTGAGTTCTATTAGAATAATGATAACATTTTATTCCTTTTTTTTGGAGGGACGAACAAAAAAAATATTATAGTGTTTTCATCATGGATTTTATTTTTGATGCAGGAACAAAAAAAAACAAATATTAATCCAAAGAAGACTATGCAAAATACAACACTTCTTTTTTTATTCTGTAAAAGAAATGCAACACTTCATTATGATTAAGAGTTTAGTAAAATATGATACTCATACCTGTAATTCCATTGTTGCTGATAGTCTTTTTGGTAATGTTAGATATTTTTGCTCTTTCCACGTTTTTTGAAATCTGCATCAATTAATCATTATGTTGTTAGCCATAAGATACAATTTCATTAAACATGCAAAGAAAGAAAAATAAAATAGAGACTTTTGAAGAGTAACATAGAGACAGAAAAACTTTTTTTTGTACACTTTGCCCTCTGTCTCAGATTTGAAAAATAAGTGTTACCTTAAAATTGACTGAGAAGAACTTTTGCATGAAAATGTTGTATGAAGTGGAGAAAAGACTCAAAAGAGTGAGAACCAAATATATTAAGCAAGAGAAAGTTATGCAAATATGATAGAAGAATTTATTTTAGAGAAGAACTGTTGCATTCCCACATCGGGTTTGTAGATCAGAGGAATAGTGTTTTTTTTAGTAACAGACAGTTATAGAATAACCTTCCACAAACATAGATCGTAACATAGAGCAGTTATCTGAAGATTGGTGGTTAGTGGGTGATCATAGTGAGTGGCGTGATGGACTCAGAATTTTTTTATTTTATTTTGTTTAATGAATATCAAAATTGGTTGGAAAGTTTTGTTTTTTTTTAATATTTTAAACTAATTTAATTTTAAAATTATGTGGCATAATACGATTGGCTGAGTGACTTGTGTTTTATATATAAAGGATAAGGTAATGTAGGATCCAAATGAGTGATCCTAGATGATGCTATATCTTCTTCCATATATCACATTGTGGCTAAAGTCTCTCTTGAAGCACTGTGGTCACAATTGGTTGTATCAGACCTTTGGCAAATGAAAGTTGAAGTTGAGTAAAAGAAAAACTAATCGTCTCTTTCTATGCCGGGAAGAATTTCCCGTTTTACTTTTGCAAAAAAAGAAAAAAGAATTTCCGTTTTTACTGGGCAAATTGTGTGATTTAGGGATTTTAAGAATCAGTTTCGCGAGATTAATTGCGTTTGTATATGGGAGAGTTGGACTAGTAATGCGCAAAGACTTGTTTTTTTTTTTTTTTTTAACGCTGATCTATTATGATCTTACACGAAAATATTTGTTTGTTTGCTATATCTATGAGAATAATATGTTTTCTATAAGCACTCTCTAGGTCATATTGGTTACAAAATGTTGATAACATTTTTGATAAATCAATAAAATAATATGCATGTGTTGGAAACGATGATTAATAGTCCAATGATGTGTTATATACAGCTAATAGTAATTGATTTATTTCTCGATTTGTATTATAGTCTATGATTTGTTTGTGAACATGGGTTTTGATAGGCGATAGATTAGTTGGGTGATGAGCTGTGTTCGACCTGTTTCTTATACAGGGTTGATCAATGGAGAATCTCATGAGCATTTCACTCCGTAAAAGGGAATTAGGTATGAAGATCCATTAATTCCTTTCTTATTCATCATTTGTGCTGAACATGATAAATTCGAGTTTATTGTGCTTCTAATTTAAAACTAAACTAGATTTCGATCTGCGCAACCGCGCAGTTTTTGTTTTCATTTATTTTTATATAAATATTTTGTTTCAATTCTAAATTGGTATATATTATAATATATATGTGTCTATCAATTTTAAAACATAATAAGTTTACGGTATATTTTTCTCAATGAATAGATTGTTTCAAACTTTCACATGTATTTGTATCTTCTTCTATATATATATTTTCAGATTATTATTTCATTATTAAAATCGTAACTATATATATAAAGATTAGTAAAATATTTTTTATTGTGATATTCAAAGATATTGTAACATTTCACAAATTTAGAATTTTTTTAAAAAAATTAAACTTTTCGCTTCATAGATTTATATTATCGAGTAAATAATTAAACACTTAATTTTTGTTTAATTTTTAAAATAAACTATATAGTTTAAAATTTGTTTTCATTGGTTTAAGGTAGTAAAGATTAATCATTGATAGATAATATAAATTTTGTTATTTAAAAAATATCTTTATAATTTTAAAAGTTAACATCGACAAATATTTAGATATTTAACATATGGAGGTATAGTATTACAACATTAAATTATATCTATTTAATTTATAATATCTATAAATCCAATACATCATCTATTGTTTAAATTCAATTATTGATAGCCCAATAAAAATATCTGGTAGGCCCAAAATTTAAATGATAAGATTAGAGATTAAATGTAACATGACTTTTTAGGAATATGTCCATTAGGTCCATTTTTAAAAAAATCACACATGAATCAAGGTTGTGACTTCTGTTTTAATATATAAAATAGATTGGCTATAAACCTTTAGATATTTCTCATGTCTCAGTTAGACTCCCGATGTGAGAGCTTATATTCTCATAGTCTCCCTCGAGATGATGTTTCCTATAACTATTAATCTTGACAATATCCCAATCTAGGATTCAATTCAGTCAGACCGCATGAACATTCGGGCCAGGCCGGTTTAGGATTGATAGGGTATCTTTCCTTCTTTTAAAGGGCCCGATCGATTTCGGTTCAGTTGGGAAAGGTGTGTCGGACTCTGATACCATGCTTAATTCAGACTTATCATGAACTTCCTACTTAAAACCAATTGCGATAAGTGAACTTACTCTAACTTTTCATATATTACTCACTAGGTGACTTTCCCGTTCTTAAGCACAAATATAAATATTTACAAAATAGTCAAATTATAATTAATTAATCTATAGTTTCCACTTTTTGATAAATTTTAAATTATTTTATGATCTATATGTATGAAAAATAATTAAACAAAAATGAGGGAAACCATTAGAGATGGTCTTGGTAATCAGTTCAACACCCAGCCCTTCTAACCAGTTTGAGCTATAAGTGGCTTCAAACCATTATTATAATTTAATAATTTATAAACCATTTGTAATTAGTATATTTATTAATTTTAAACGGTGGTTTATACTATTAGTCAAACGGCTAATTATAAGAAACTTAGGTACAACCGGTACCACTGCTAGTGCTCTTAGAGTATGATTAACCAGGAGTTCTTAGAAGGTTTTTAATGGAAGTTTTTTTTTTTTTGTGTAAGGCAGCAAATAATTGTTTTTAACGGAAGTTAAAAAACTGTTTCTTAACTTTTAACTAAAAAAGCTAAGAACCGGTTCTTAAAGTTTTTATTTAAAAGTTAAGAAATAATTTTTTAACTTCCGTTAAAAACTCCAATCTAAGAATTTTGGGTTAATCATGGTCTTATTATGTCTAGTTGTTGTGAAATTTATATGTCAGTCAAGGAGAATTCCCGTTCACTTTTACTGTAAAGTATAATACACTCACGTGCATGAAAGATGTATACATTTATTGACCAAGACATTCAACGCTTCTCAGGGCATTAATGGACAACGCGGGATCTAAGCAAAGACTCGCACGATATACATATATGATCGGATACATAATCTTTGACGGATCTTAATTAGTTTATTAATCAAAAATACTCGATCCGTACTGCTTCACGAATAGGTTACAAATATATCTATTCACCGCCAAAATATTTGATATGAACACTGCATACGTCAAACTTGTAAAGTCATTAATTATGTAAATGTGAAAACTGGAAAGGGACGTGGTCGTAGCGCCGCACCATGAATCTTTCAGAGTTGATCACAGGCGCGTCAGTGAGGACCTCACAGATACGCGTGGAAGGGGTGAAACGGATCACGAACTGATGCTCCGTGATCTTGTACGTGGAAGCGCACCTTGCAACTTCAAAACGATCCACTTTTACTATAGAACCGGACTTCAGATCAGGACGGTCGTGACTCGCTCGATTAGCGGGAATGAACCCGTGAATAACCGAGTCCTGCAAGGAAATTTAAAAATCAAAATATTAGAACTTTTTAATCAAAAAAAAAAACGTAAAGCTAGCAGATCTATAATACAAAAGTCAGTACCAGTTCATCGAGGAATCGAAATATTAGAACATTTTAATAAAAAAAAAAACGGAAAGCTAGAAGATCTATAATACAAAAGTCAGTACCAGTTCATCGAGGAGGAGAATCGTGATCCCCATGAACTCTCCATTCTTCTTGATGTTACGGGAATCCCAGAAGCGAATGAGACGACCAACAACGAACTGAGAAGTTCTTCCGAGGCGGAGAGAGTTGAAAGTGGAGTGGGCGACGACGGCGTTAGCGACTGGAGAAACTGCAGAAGTCATTTTCGGAGCGGGCGTTACAGAGCTAAGCAGGGAGAAAAAGTAGAAAGAAAAGTTAAGAGCAACCGAGAGCTAACCTTAGAAGCCCCTATATAATGGAGACTGGAGAAGCGTTAGAAGAAGCCAAATCGTATCAGCGGCGGTGTAAGTGTGCGTCAATGAGATGAGTGACGGAACTCGTATCGTCAGATGAGGACTCGTATCGTGAGATGAGGAAGCGTCTCTGTGTCGAAGAACAATCTGGAAGTAAAATGAAACCCTAGGAGTCGCGAAAGAAGTCAGAGACGGCCCAACCAATAACAACTGAAAATCCTGATAAAAACAAAACAGACCACGAGAAAAATAAAACACGTGAGGCCCACTGTCCGAAAACCCACTCGTCAGCGTAAAAAAAAAATAAAAAACGTGGGACCTATTGTCGACATGTCGCCTCATGGGAGAGAAACTCTCCTATTATATAATAGATTATGATTATGAAACGCGTTATTGGCTAATCGTATAGTGCTCAAAAATACAATAGGTACAAGTTAAAGTCAAATATCCTAAGTCCACTACGGCTTTTGATTGGTTGATCGAACGGAAAAAATAAACAAAATTTCATTCGAGAAATTAAATACAAGATAAAAAATATGAACTTTTGTTTATTTTTCATCAAAATTAGAGAGGAAAACCAAGTTGCTTTGGTCTAGTGGTATAGGAGCTCCAGCTGGAGTGCTCGTCCCTGGGTTCGAGTCTTGGCCATTGCGAAATTTACATGTGGGCTGCAGCACCCGAGACCGAAGACCGTTACACGGTGAGCCACATGATGACGCCTTGGCAGCGTCCATGCTCACTTCGGTCTCTAGTCTGGACCATCTCGGTTGGGCCAGGATACTCGGTTAGCAAACAAAAAATTATAGAGAAAACTTTTTTTCATAAATTCTTTTGTCCATAAAAGTAGTTTAGAAGAATAGAGTGAGATCCCCTTGTTAATAATTTAAAGAAAAATTTAGTTTGATAGGTATAAAATTGAGAGACAAATAATTTACCACAACTTTTTGGGAAAAAATATTTTTTTTTTGGTAAATGTTAAATGACAAAAGCATCTTAGCTGTAACATTATGTGAAAAACAAATTGAACTCTTTTAGAGAACCGAAATTCTCATATCAAAATATGTACTAACAAAAGGTGATTAATGTGATTCTCATAAAATAATTTCTTTATGAGAATGTAAATAATTTCTTTCAAGGAAATTGAATCCGAACGTACCACTGGTTCGTGGGATATGATGTTTATAGTGGTAACAAAGGTTTGGAATAAAAAGTTATATGGGATCATTTAGTTTCTGATTTCAATCCACAGACCGAAACCCTATACCAAACTCTGTAATTTGTATAGTCGATTATATAGGGTAGTATATACACCGAAGAAGATTAATGTACCAGTTGACACTTTGTTTTTAACCTTTTACAGTTTCGCTGGTACGTAAAAATTATCTTTTTTTTTTGGATAAAAAATACGTAAAAATTATTGGGAGATGAATTTGTGTAGAATTTGTGAATTTTGAGAATTGATAGATTTAAAAAAGTTACTTGGATTGTGAAAATTTATATACATTGAATTATGAAATTCGATCATAACTTTTCTTAAATTGATATAGATTTTCATGAATTTGTATTACATCTTTTCTATCATTTTTTGTAAAATAAATATAGAAATCATATAGCGTGATTATTTATTTTTTTGTTTTCAAATTAAAAAGAAAATAATACTGATACATACAAAATTGAACAATTTTCTTAAATAGAAATTTTATAAGATTTTGTCACAAAAAAACATTTAAAAAAGAAAATAACCGAAAGAAGTTTCATTAAAAATATAAAAGACTATTTTACCCTTACGGTATAAATGTATATATAAAAAAGTTGTTTTTATATTTTTTTTTTTCAAATTCGAACATTTTTATAATATTTCTATTTTATAAAAAAATATTTTTTTCAAATTTTCTTTTTGAAATTCGAAAATGTTTTTTGAAACTATTTAAAAAAATATATATTTTAAAATTGCTAAGATTTGTAAATGTAATTATTATTATTTATATTTAAAATATAATTTAAAAAAAAATAATTATATATTCAAAAATGTAAAAGTATATAAATGTAATGAATTATAGTTTTGAACATATAATTTCGATTTAAGGTGCAATAAATATTTGGTAAGAATAATTATTTTGTTTTCTAGTATATTTATCACAAGGATTTTGAAAATCACATGGATACATATGATATTTTTAAAGTTGAGTCTTATGAGTAAAAATGAATAGAATTCATCTCCCAATAACACTATATTTAGTTAGAATTAGAGAATCAATAATAACTAAACTTTTTGAATAACAAGAGATTTGAATGGATTTTGAAATTTTTTAAACCAATAATAATGAATTCTACTAAGATTTTTGAAATCCATGAACCAATAACAATGGATTTTTAAAATTCACAAACTCTACACAAATTCATCTCCCAATAACCCTTTTAGACGGAGAAATTATATTTTCAATTAGGTTTGGATAAGATAGTGTGACTAGGAGTTAGTTATTTGCAAGCTTTGACATTGAATAATTGTTATTTTCTCGACAGACATTCAATAATTAATTAATCTACAAAACAAAACTAATTAAAATACTTAAGTAGTGAGTACTATTGAACCAACAAGCTATCAAGGATCGAACTCTCACCTCTATATAAATATACACACACAACCTATCAAAAATATATCCAAACTTTCCAAAAGTAAACAGAAACAAACAAATATGGAAAACATGCTCGTGCTCTGTCTGCTACTGCTCTCAGTTTCAGTTGCAACTTCACAGTCCGTGATTGATTCGGCCACTTTCCTCCGATGTATCGTACGACAGGGATTGAACCCACCGGATCAAACCTCTGAAGTAACCTACATCCCAACAAACTCCTCTTTCACCACCGTCCTCCGCCGCCGCATACCCAACCTCCGTTTCGACAAACCCACCAGCCCAAAACCCCTCGCCGTCGTCACCGTAAAAAATTGGTCGCAAATCGGAACGGCGCTAGCATGCTCTCGCGAGCTCTCTGTCCAGGTCAGAATCCGAAGCGGAGGCCACGATTTCGAAGGTCTGTCTTACACCTCCACAGTCCCGTTTTTCGTCATCGACATGTTCAATTTCAGATCGATCGACGTCAACCTCACAGAGGGGACAGCTTGGGTAGATTCCGGCGCCACCATCGGAGAGCTTTACTACCGTATCGCAGAGAAGACCAATGTCTTTGGATTTCCAGCGGGTTTGACTCCGACGTTAGGCGTTGGTGGACATTTCAGCGGTGGAGGGTACGGAACTATGATGAGAAAGTACGGCTTGTCCGTGGACAATGTTGTCGGATCCGGAATCATTGATTCAAATGGGAATATCTATACCGATCGAGTTTCAATGGGAGAAGATCTTTTCTGGGCGATTCGAGGAGGTGGAGCGGCGAGCTTCGGCATAGTGCTGGGATACAGAATCCGACTGGTCCCGGTGCCGGAGAGAGTTACGGTGTTCACGGTCGGCAAAACCGTCGGAGAAGGAGCTTTTGATCTTATAATGAAGTGGCAGAGTTTCGCTCCCAGTACAGATCGGAACATGTTCGTGAAGCTGTCGTTGACTATAGTCAACGGTACGAAGCCTGGTGAGAAGACGGTTTTAGCCTCCTTCATTGGGATGTATTTAGGTGGGTCGAGTAAGACGTTGAACGTGATGAACCGGGATTTCCCGGAACTAAAGCTGAAGAGAATCGATTGTACGGAAATGAGATGGATCGATTCGGTTCTATTCTGGGCCGGTTATCCGATCGGTACACCAACTTCCGTACTGTTGGACACGACAGTTGCGAACAAGTTGTTCATGAAACGTAAATCAGACTACGTGAAGCAGCCGATTTCGAGAACCGGTCTCGATCTGATACTCAAGAAATTGGTGCAAGTTGAAAAGGTTGAAATGAATTGGAATCCCTACGGAGGAAGAATGGGTGAGATCACGAGTTCGAGGACTCCATTCCCACATAGAGCAGGAAACTTGTTCAACATTGAGTATCTTATAGACTGGTCGGAAGCTGGAGATGCGGTGGAGAAGGATTACTTGTCACGTGCACGTGAGATGCATGGGTTCATGACCCCATACGTGTCTAGTAATCCGAGGGAAGCGTATCTTAATTACCGTGATCTTGACATAGGGTCAGGTGGTAATTCAACCACTTACGAAGGAGGTAAAGTCTATGGAGCTAAATATTTCAAAGACAACTTCGAGAGGTTAGTGAATATTAAATCCATCTATGATGAGATAAACTTTTGGAGGAACGAACAAAGTATTCCGGTTCGGAAATAATTACTACATGATCACAGAAGTGTTATGATTTGTGACATGCATGTATTAAGTTTTTCAGAAAATAAAGCAAGAAATATGTATTAAGATTCTGTTCAATAAAATGTTGTGAAATGTACTGAGATCTTTGGTTGGAGGATATAGGCATGTGCATTTTCTTTCTTTCTTTTATATCATAACGTACATGGCCAGAGCGAGATAGTTCTATGATTCTATCATATAATATAAGATATGAATTGTCATATGGAAGTATATAAGGTGTGCTCAATCCAATTAATCCGAACCAACCAAACCAAAAAAGTAATATGATTTCATTTCGAGTATTCTAACCAACAGAGTTTTTTAAAGTCATCAAGTTCGGATTGGGGACGGATAATACCCGAGCAATCCATATAACGTGATAACATGTACATATATCATATATATATTTACTTAAGTTATAATATTTATTTTAGTTTGCTGTAAAACTGAATCTCAATAAAGTGACAGTTTTTTTTCTTTTATTTGTTTATAATAACACAAATTTGTTTAAATATATAATTTTACTTTGGTGACTATTCTTCTTACCACAAAATCTGATCGGAAACAATGAACACATCCCATATTGAATAGAAAGTTCACATTCTTATTAGCACCTACAACTTTTGTGTATTTTTTGGGTCAAATCTTTTGTGTATTTCATGCACACTTTTTTTTTGTTTACAAATTTGATAGCATTATGACTTGTGGGATTTGGATAATTTATTCTTAAGGGTGTTGAATCTAGTAAACCGAACCAATTAAAACTGAACCAAAATAAAGAAAATAGAATTTAGATTTGGTAATATCGTATAAATCGAATGTATGTTATTTTTAAGAAACCACGTTATATTGATATAGTTTGGTATATACACACCAATTAATTAAAATATAGTAGAATAGATACATGTAAATTCTACAATATAACTGAAAACATATATACATAGTTTATTTTACTTATATGATTTTGATATTTAAGACGTTAATTTGAATAATTTGTTAATTTAATAAATAAAGGCTTATACTGACATACATTTGTGATAAAATTTATTTATGTAATAATATTATGATATTATTAAATTTAGTTATTTTTATTTATGAAGATTATAATATTCATTTTATTTAACTGTTTTTATAGCTAAATAAATACAATTATAGTTTTTGGGTATACAACCAAATAAACCAAAAATCAACAGTATATAAACAAAATTAAGGCAAATTAGATATAGTTTTAATGCAGTAGCTGATTTTTATAGACAAAAAAACCAAAAATTTGAATAACCAAACTAAAACAGGACCAAAATCTGGATTGAACGGCCTTAAATTATTCTTGATATCCTACCATTTTTATCTTAAAAAAAATCTCCATTTAGGTTTCTTATGTATTTCTAAACATAGCTATTTTCAGGAATTGCGGACAACCACGGATCACAATTGATACCCTTGCCAATTACCCTACATTTTGGTTGGCAGGATATATATTACATAAATTATAATTGACTTCGACGTAATTACATAATGAAAGTTGGCAACGTTTGACCAAGAAATATTCAAAGTAACCGCACTTTCGCACAAGGCCAAAAATTTCGTCATTTTTTTTTGGTTTGGCAAAAGCCACAATTTTTTTATATTTATCCAAATTTTAGACACTCAAAAGTGGTCAAAATAATTAAAAGTAAGAGAGATGAATAAAACGTATCTTATCTTTCTTCTCTTCTTTGCTGCATCGTATTCATCACCGGGCGCTGCAGCAGATCCCGCGAATGTCTACGAAGACTTTGTCCGATGTTTCAAAAACAAGACGAACATCTCCGACGAGGATCTAACCGACGTCGTTTTGCCCCGTACCAGCGTTTTCTTCACCCCCGTTCTACGCGCATACATCAGAAATGCTCGTTTCAACACATCATCAACGCCGAAACCGTCCGTCATCGTGCTGCCACGTGTTGATTCCCACGTTCAAGCCGCCGTGATCTGCACCAAAACGCTGAATCTCCAGCTCAAGATCCGGAGCGGAGGCCACGACTACGACGGTCTCTCTTACGTCTCCGCCGTAACGTTCATCGTCCTCGATCTCTCTAACTTCCGAAACATCACCGTCGATATGAAAGACGACGGAGGATCCGCTTGGGTTCAAACCGGAGCCACGCTCGGCGAGCTTTTCTACCGGATCTGGGAGAAGAGCGAGGTGCACGCTTTCCCTGCCGGAATATGTCCTACCGTCGGCGTCGGAGGACACGTAAGCGGCGGCGGATACGGACACATGATTCGAAAGTTCGGGCTCACGATAGATTACGTCGTGGACGCTACCATCGTCGACGTCAGCGGCCGAGTTCTTGATCGGAAATCGATGGGGGAGGATCTCTTCTGGGCGATACGAGGCGGAGGAGCCGGAAGCTTCGGCGTCGTTTTGGCTTTTAAGGTGAAACTCGTGGAGGTTCCCAAAACCGTCACCGTCTTCAGGATAGATAAAACGACGGACCAAAATGCCCTCGACATGGTCTATAAATGGCAGTTCGTGGCTCCAAGAACCGACCCGGGTCTGTTCATAAGAGTTTTGTTAGCCTCTCCGACCAAAAACAAGACGCAGACGGTGAACGCTAAGGTAAGAGCTTTGTATCTGGGAAACGCCAGCGACGTCGTTTCAATGATGGCGAAGGAGTTCCCTGAGCTGGGTCTGAAGATAGATGATTGTAAGGAGATGACGTGGATCCAATCACTCTTGTGGTGGATGAACTACAAAGACGTGGAGAAAGTAAAACCGGGAGTTTTACTTGAAAGAGATCCGGGCTCCGCTAAATTTGTCAAGAGGAAATCGGATTACGTGGAGAAGGAGATAACCAAACCCGAACTAAACCGGTTGATTCAGCAATTGGAGACGTTAGACAGAACCGGTTTGGTTTTGAATCCATACGGAGGGAATCTAAACGCGACCGCAACCAACGAAACGGCATTTCCACATAGGCACAAACTATACAAAATCCAACATTCGTCGACATGGTCAGATCCTAGACCAGAAGCGGACAGGCTTTACGTTGGTAGTTTAAGAACGACCTATAGAATCATGACTCCGTTTGTGTCGAAAAACCCTAGGAGCTCGTATTTAAACTATAGGGATGTCGATATCGGGGTTAACGACCATGGAAAGGATAGTTATCGAAAGGGAGAAATCTATGGGAGGAAGTATTTCGGAGAGAACTTTGATCGGTTGGTTCGGGTGAAAACCGCTGTAGATCCGGAGAATTTCTTTAGGAATGAGCAGAGTATACCAACCTTACCTCATAAGAGAAGGTAGACAACTTTAGTTCATGTGACCATTGTTACTTTTCGTTTATGTTTCTTCATGAAACTTGGAATAAATTTTGTCTTCTAACCATATTCCACGTTTTGAACGTTAGTTATGTATCGAACCTTGGATACTCAACGTACGATCAAGTTCATAGCAAACTTAATAAACGGTCCAAAACAAGAAAAAACATTAGTCAATACAATAATAACATAATGCGTCTCTCTATGCATTCGGAAACAAAGCACTTTTGGCTTCAATTAAACAGATAATAATTAACTCCAAGATTAAGGTTTCTAGGTTTAGAGAGTTTGTCCACTTATCCACCTCTCGAACAAGATGAAGCTCTCCACTGGTCTATACTCTGGCGTGTGCCCGCCACCCTATATAAACCAAACCCATCAACGTAACCAATCAAGATATCTGATATAGAATATAAAAGCTTTGCATTTGTGTTAATGAAAATTTGGGATCAAAGAGTTACTTTCTTTTTTTTGATTAAATTTTATATTTATTAATCAAAGAATGAATGGGCAGTTACTTTCACAGTGGCATATGTCATCTTATTAGCATAAGTTTGGGTGTATCTGCAAATAAAAACGTTGACAAGCTCAAAACAAAACGAACTAAAAGAAATTAAGAAAAGAAAGAAAAAGTGATTGGTGTATATATATACCCAGCGACTTTATCTTGTATCATCCATGGCCTCCATTTCTCAATAATGGAAAAGTTTAGAGACCTTATCCACTCTTGAGTTCCAATGAAAGGGATTGTCATATCGTGATCACCACTTTTAACCATAGACATCGATGTTAGAAAAGTTTAAAAGCAAATTAATTTACATCAATGTCATAAAAATTTACAAACCAGTTAACTAATGAAGCAAGCATGTGAAGAAGTTGTTAAATATTTTTGTACCTGAGGATGAGAGATCGATAGCCTTTGACGCTGTTATTCATATGGTATGGTATGCTGCTTTGAATGTCTTGCTTGCAATTCAAGCTCCAGTTACATTGCTCCCATTTTCCTTTAGTCCCCTGCAATCATAGAGTTTGATCATCAGATTTAACCAAATGATCAATGATACTAAACAAGTTGTCATATATATATAACCTTCGCCACTGTAAGTGCACTGCGTACACTGTCGCTATTAGCCCAGTATTCGGATAGTGAATACCGATACATCTGGACAAAAACAACCTTGTTAAATACTCCTCTCCAGTGGTGTGTTAAGTGGTTAGGTTTTGATCCAAAGATACCAAGAAGCTTACATAGCAATCAGGAGATGTTTTGTCACAGTTTGATTGCAGAACATTTGCTTCATGTACTCTAGAGACAGACTGTAAATGAATCACAGAAAAATAAAAGTTAGTGGTTTACCATTGAGTCACATTTCGTGATCAACTAACTAAATTCCAGAATGTGTGTATACCTTCTTGTAGTCTTTAACGAGTTTCAAGCATTCCGTGTTAAGAGGATCCACATGAAAATAGTCTCCTCCACAGCTTCTCTTCATCGACTACAGAAGTAAGAGTTTGAATGGTTCTTCAAATACTTCACTGTGTTCACAAGAGAAGAATGAATCCTAAAGTTTGTAATTGGTACCTCAAAGAGTTCATCAGATATGAGTGCCATTCCATGAGCAAATGGAACGCGAGTGTTATTATCAAAATCAAAGTTTGTTATCGGGTTTCCGATCACATAGCCCTGTTGTTGGAAACCGTAGAGAGGAAGAAAACAAAATTTCAGTTCTTAATTCTTGATAATGTATATAAACTAAAGTAAGAATCAAGCAAACATTGATGAACCTGAAGATTTATTTGAGGTTTGCAACATATATAATTTCCTGTGATTAATTGGTAAAATAACTGAATCAAGAGTCAAAGAAAAGGGCTTGCATAAGGATTTTGAAGTGATACAAAAACAAACTTACCATTTGAGATTTCTTGAACGATGGCTGGAACCACCTTACCGGAATAAGAGTTTCCGGTTACATAAAAAGGATTGGAGAAATATTCAGGATGCTTGTCTAGCCACTGCACAACAGTCACCAACAACAATAACAAAATCTCTAAAAGTTTGTTTGTCTAGCCACTGCATAACAACAATAACAAAATCTCTAAAAGTTTGTTTATCTAGCCACTGCACAACAACAATAAGATGCTTTAACAGACCATTTGAATGTTCCCTTTACCCGACGAAGAAACTCATTGACCCGCTTAGCTGCTCTTGTGTCACTTGGTCTATCAGCAAATGGGTTTCTTGAGTAGGAGAAGCCAGTCCCAACAGGCTGGTCCAAATATATTATATTTGCAACCTGAAAAGAAGCAATCATTCTAAACTTCAAGATCAAGAAGTTATCATTCTGAATAATGTTTACATCATATAGCTGGGAACAAACTAATAAAACCAACAACATACTTTGTACATCCCATTAGTTACCTTAGTCCATGAATATGTAGTAGAGACCAAAGAAGGGATACTTCCATTGTAGGGCTCAACATTGAAAGCCAGAGGCCCTGATTTTTCCAGTCCACACAAGTCACTGAAAACACTGCAGAGACGAATAAGAATTGAGCTGAAAGATGATTGACTTACCATTCTCATAAAAAAGGCCAGTGAGAGAAGAGCAGCCAGGTCCTCCACTTAACCAGACAAGAAGAGGGTCTTCTTCAGGGTTCCTCTTAGATTTGATGAAGTAATAGAACATTTGATCTTCCTCTGCCTCACCGACACCAATGTAACTGAAATGAAGTTAACTCCAAAACTCAGAATAAACATTCATTAAACTGCTAATTAATTTTGGAGAATGAAACGGAACAAAACCCGGTTTCAAGCTCAAAAGGCAGAGGGCCCTCAAAGCCAGGAAGATATTTGATGACAGAGCTTGCATCAGCAAGCTGAATAATCAACACAATCAGAAGTTGTGGAAGCAGAAACTTGAGTACCCAAGCATCCATTTTTGTTTTGAGTGTTTTGAAAAAAGATCTTTATACTTGAAAACAGTATCGAGTTAATAAATTAACCGACCCACTGCCATATTTAAATCACTAATTTCAGGGTAGTCTCTCTGTAACCAACCGAGCAAGTCAGGGTCACATGAGAATGCATCTGGAAGGGACATATAGTCGCGTGTATGTTGCAGCCTGTTCAAGATAAATAAGTTTTTCAACTATTTGGCATTACCTAAGAAGTACCGTTGCTTTTGTTGAAACTTAAATAAGAAAATATAAAAGCTAAGTTATTAAAATTAGTTCAACCAATTATAAAAAAATTGATATTATTTGATTGGTTACACTATATCTAATAAATGTAAAAGTTATCTAGATATTCGGAAACTACTTACATTTTGAAACAAAAAATTTTTCCTTAAACAACTTACAATAAGAAATGGACGGAGTATTATTATATAGTATATTCTTTTTGTTGCGGTGAAAAGTAACGTAAGAGAGAGAGTAATTCTTAAGTTTAACCCCTGTTCAAAAAAGCAGGCGCCTAGCCGCCTAGGCGGCGTCTAATCGCTACTCGGACTTTGTCCGCTGCGATTTTGACCAAATCGGTCAATAAAATCGGAAACTATTTAATCGGTCCAATAAGCCGACTAGGCGGCCCGTCAAACTGATTAATTGGCCCGATATCTTAACAATACATTTCATGTAGAGGACACAATATATAGAGATGCATTTCCCTTCCTTTTTCTTCTGTAACCGATGTGGGACTCTTGTATTTTAACATTATAATGCGAAAATAAATAAAATGCACAGATGGGACGTCAAAGCCAGGTTGCTCAGCGTGATAGCAGTGGTCTTGACCACTAGGAGACAACCGATCTTTGACATTTTACGCATATGCTTATAATAAAAGTACAAAAACTAATCTCTAATTAATTCCTTATTTGTTGTCTAGGCCTGTGTATATACATATATATTTTTAAAAATAGATTTTATTAAAGTTAATTATTGATATAAATTTGAGTATATATAAATTATCACATTATAATGTTATTTATGCTATATATTTAATTTTAATTATTAAATAAAATAAAAAAATATTAAAAACTAGGCCCGCGTATATCCCGTTTAATCTCCGATTTTTCGGTAACTCGCTAGGCCTGAGGATGCCGCCCGACTAGCGCCTAGCGTAGTTTCGAACAGGGAGTTTAACGTATGAACACTATTGGCTTTTTTTGTTTGAAACTGAAAAACATTTATGCTGTCTACACTTCATTTATGAACACTATTGTTGACAAGAAAAAAAACGTATGAATATGAGATATCGAACGAAGTGCCATATTGGAATTTAAATAAAAGAGAGTTTAATATATAAAAAGATGTCGAATTCTGATTAGCAGAATTTTGTTTGAAGAAAACCAAAATTAAATTCATTCAGAGCCAGATTGGTGAAGATCTGCAAGAAAACCAAAATACCGTTCAACTAGGAAGTAGATTCTTCAAATCGGAAGAAGAAATCTATGGCAGAAACAAGTCAAAATCATGGAACCTGTGAAATTGGGTGGAATAAACATTCTCAAAGGAACAAGATGCTGTGGAGACGCATTCTCAAAGGAAGAAAAAAAAACACACGAAATGAATGTGGTCCTTAGTTTGAGGGAGAATGTGAGATATCAAACAAAGTCCTACATTGGAAATTAGACAAAAAAGAGTCTAATATATAAAGAGATGACTAACTCTAATTAGTACGAGGCATATTGAGAAAGAAACTAAAAATAAATCCATGCGGACTCGCCTAAGACCTAAAGTGGACAATATCATAATAATCAAACAATATAGAATTGGACATGGATTTAATAAATCTTAACAATGAACCCTATTTATAATAGAATAAATATTGATTTCTCATCCTTTTTTATTATGTAAAATGGTCTCAACATTCAGCATTTTTTTTTATCTTTTAACAATTTACATCATCTATTTTTTTTCACATCATTGAACACACATTTAACTTTTACGCAATACAATGGTTTATTTAATAAAATAATTACTTTTTTATGTATCCAAATTAAATAAAATTAATTCTAGTTATACAGAATTCAAAATAATAAATTTCAATATAACAAATAAAAATAAGTTATTTAACTAATACTAATAAGATTATTTATTCTATTATTTAATTTATAATAAGATTATTGGTTTTAAATGATTAGAAAGATATAAAAATATCAAAAAATTTTAGAAAGCAACATGTATCATCAATGTCCCATATTTTTGAGTATTCAACTCCTTTTAATTCACATATGCATTTTTTTTTTAATTCATACCCCCTCCGGATACGAATGTATGATGTTCTATCTTTTTATTTTGTATACAAATGTATGATATTTTGAGATATAATTAATGTATTTATTTTTAAAATTTAAACATAAATTAAAAAGTAAAATTATGAGTGGTGAAACTTTATTGATATAACCAAAAAGTAACAATTAAAATAGTGTATTTATTGTTTCTTAATATGTGTGTAAAACCTTAAACATCATACATTTAAATCCAGAGGGAGTACTATTTACCAACTAACGTTTACAATGGTTAAACTGCTGAATAAAAAAAATTAACTACTCCATTTTGTATGTAGTGTCAAAGAGCATCTTCATCGGTGAAAATCTAAAAGTGAGTATCTAAAGTGATAAATATTGCTTTTTAAATAAAACATAACTAGTTTAAGACCCGTGCAATTGCGCGGGATGAATGTTATATATAAAACTTATTTTTATCTATTATTATTTATTTGTATTCATTTACGTATAATGTATATAATTAAATTAAAATAAATACATAAATCAAAACAATACATGTTGTTTATTTACGATATATTTTTGGTAAATAAATAAAAAAAAATCAATTTATTTATTTTCTATGGTATATAACTAAATTTCAATGACATTAACATAGATATATAGTATATTTTAATATAAATATTTATTATTGAGAATTCATACTCGTGTGATAAACATAAAAATTCTAATGTGCGATTTTTTTAATGCAAATTTCAAAATTAAAATATTAAGGTTTCAATACTTTTTCAATAAAAATTTAGAAATTATCATATTTAAATATTTTTCTATGTTATATCGTTTAATTTTAAACTATATATTAATATATAATATGAATGTCTAGTAAATAAGACTTCATATTCATACGATTTATGATAATTTGTATCTTGTTATTACCAAAAAAAGTTAAACCATTGATCATAAAATTTTAGCGTGAGACATTTAACGTTTTTATAATTTATAGTCATTTTAAAAATTCAAAATATAACATATAAAAAATTATTTTTTTATTATATGATTAATGTGGTTGTTTAATATCTTTTAATAGTATAAAATTAAACAAAAAGAGCTAAGATACAAACATTATTATCAAATATTTATTATTCATAATCATTGATTGTCATATATAAGTTAATCATATTAGGCAATTCTGTAGCTTTTATTTAAGGAAAATGCGAGAATATTCTTTTGTATACTATTTATCAATTTAATAGTTAGTTTAATAAAAAGTATAATATAAGTTAAGATGAACCAACCTATTTTTCTAAGAATTCTGAGTTTCATTCTCATGGTGACACGTGAATACAAAACAATGTTGTAATGTTTCTCAAATAATACATAAATGATTATCTAACTAAAATTTAACAGTCATGTTAAATCTAGACCAATTACACACAAGCATATGTCACCATAATATATTAACGGTTCCTAAAAACTTGTTAGTTTAGAAACTTTTACCTCTCTCACCTATTTAACTTTCTTTTTCATTTTCTTTAATTAATACTCCATCCGTTTTATAATATAAGTAGTTTTGGATAAAAGCACGAAGATTAAGAAAATTATTATGTTTTTAAAAAGTATTTTATAATAAATAGGTTAGATATAATTTAATCAATAAAAAATAAGTCTATTTAATTTGATTGGTCACACTATATTCAATAAATGTAAAAGTTACCTAGAAATACGAAAACTAGTTACATTTTGAAACAAAAACATTTTTCTAAAACTAGTAACAAAATATCTACTGTTGGGAAGCTCTCGTGTTGATTTTCGGTTAATAAAAATCAATAAAATAAGGTAAGTGAAGAGAGAGAGAGTGCACAGATGGAGGAAAGAGACAAAAAAACGTTTCTTTAAAAGGTACTTTCTCAGGGAGAGAAGAGACTGCATTAAAGTTGTCATATACTCGATGGTTTAAACGTTTTTTACGTACTTTATAATTCAATTATTATTTTATTTTTTCTTATGAGAAACTTTTACGATTCTCACCACTAAAGATGCTCTAAGACCATTCAATGAAGTGTTGGATTCAACAACGAGGGTGTTTGAAATTCGGAAAACATCACTATACCAAAAAAATAAAAGCGAATGACCGATTAGCTACTCTAAAACGTTATACCTCGGGTTTAATCTTCTCCTTCTCTCTGTTGATAAAAAAAAAAAAATGTTCTCCTTCTCTCTAGATGAGATAATTTTATTGGCAAGGTAAAGCTTAAGCATCACTGTATGAGTTTTAAATGAACATTTTACTTTAATAGTTAGAAATAAAAGGTACATTTTTATACAAGTTGAGAAGACCCACTCGTCTTAATTTAAAGTTTTAAAAATGTGATCATATTTAATTTGAGTTGAAGTTTAAAGTGGATCATATGTTGGTTTCAGTTTTCTTCATTTACTCCATAATACCATATGCTAGAAAACGGAAAACCAAATCAAAGTGAACCACACCTGGACATGAAACCGAACACTGATCAAATAACAAAAAAGTAAAAAAACATTCAGTAGTAATGTACATATAACACACTACTCACTCTTATAGAACAAACATTTCAGTAGAATCCAAAATGAGCAAAAAGGACAAGTTATAGAACAAATATCATGAAAACCAAATTTTATACAGAAGTCCCACATGGTGTATAAGATTGGTTCAGTTCCTGTCTGTACCGTGCAAAGCAAGGAGAAGAGCAATCCAGATGAAGACAAACTTTGTAATGGGAACTTCCAGCTTCGAGTTTCCATTAAGAAATGGAACGTTGCTTCCGGAGAGACTGTTTTGGTTGATTCGATTCCCAAATGGCTGGTTGAGAGCAGAATTAGAAGATGAAGAAGAAATTGGTTGGTTAAATCCAGTTGATGATGGCTGATTAAACCCGGTTAAAGGCTGGTTTAAAGAAGAAGAAGATGGTTGACCAAGAATCGGTTGGTTGAGTCCAGTTGATGATGGCTGATTAAATCCGGTTAAAGGCTGGTTTACAGAAGAAGCAGAAGATGGTTGACCAAGAATTGGTTGGTTCTGGTTCTCAGCTGGAAAACCTAGTGGCTTTGTTGGTGAATTGGTGACTTCTCCTGTTGGTTCTAGTGGTGCGGCCAATTGGGTTTGTGGAGCAGTCTCTGAAGATGATGTAACCAAAAGGCAGAGAAGAATGATTGTGATCATCCTCTTTTGGATTTTGGCGAATTTCATGTTTATTTTTTTTAGTTATTTTCAAGTGCATTCTCCGGTTTACTAAGTATCATATCTTATAGACATACCAAAGTGGAGTAGTTAGCTTCTTTAATTAAGGTTGTCTGAGGAGTTGATGGAAACAAAGAAAACAGTTGACCTGAAACATAAATCCAACTAAACCAACCACAGTGTGTGTATTTGTTCTGTTTCAACTATTACATTACTGTTGTATGATTGTATCCTTATGCTGTGTGCTTTGTACAAAAATGATAAGAATATATAAGTACAGAAGATTGTATCAAAAACCGGTTTTCTCAAACCGCTTGTCGGAAAGCGAAATTCAAACCATCAAGGACATCCAAATCACTAGAAGAGTTTTTACCTGAAATATTGACTTTTGGAGAGTTACCTGTACTTCTGCTCAGCGCCCAGATCTTGATTCCTTTCTTGTTCTTGTTCTTCTTCTTCAGGCCGACGAACTCTTGACTCTTACTTAGATTAGGTCCAAATCTTGTGCTTTGTACACTGTCCAACAGCATCCTGTCTTCTAGAGAGAGTTGTTTTTTATAGGTGAAGTCAGGGGAGAGAGATAGTTGCGTATTAGAGATGGTTATGTTGTTGGGCTGAGAGCCATGGTTGGTTTCTGGAAGCTTAACGCCGTGAACTCGTTTCTTTGATGACTTTATTAGTCTATGAAGCCATACGACGAGTTCAAGTACGTATGAATCAACTTTTAGTTTATCCGCGTGGTGAAGTGTCTGAAGCCGTGTTGGGTTCCCGTTGTTCTCGCTTTTACTCTTCCCAAACTCTATTCTGTTTTGCATAATATGGAGTTTTCAAGATTCAGAATTCTAGTTGAGAGGAAAAAAGAGAGAGAGAGAGAGGCGGGCTTATACTTTGAATTTGCCCACTCGCCTACCCATCCAAAGCCTTGATGCGCCCTGCAGAAATCGATTCAAGATATGACAAAAGGAGGAACATGTTGAACCAAGAATGGTAGTGAAGGAAAGCTTACTTGGTGGTGTTTGTGGCGAATGGGACAAGCCATTTAAGCGACTTCTCCATTTCAGCTTTGATCTCAGATACTGAAAGCTGCAGAAGAAACTCACAAGTTAGGGAACAAGGAAGAAACAGAACCAAACAATGCATAAATAGTGACTACAGAATAAGAAACAGAGATCTTCTTGGGACAAACCTCTTCCTCAGGATCAAGACTCTGTAGCCGAGGACGAAGAGCTGTCTTGACATAAACAGGTAATGCATTGTACAGTGTGTCCCTTACATTAGAAGGAAGTGATGAAGGTCGGGACGCCTAGAATTTTCAAAAGATCAGTTTCAACCTAGAGAAATACAAATCCCTTCTTAATATCATAACAAGACTGCATGAGAAGATGGAAGCTTACAATACTATCAATTTGCTGGATAAGATTAGCATAGTGCAACGAAAGACCGGCTTCACCTAACCGTTCTCTTCCCTGCTTCCCTTCATTGGCTTTTAGACCTATTGTTGGTTCAGAGTCTTTAATCCACGATTTAACAGAAGTAGGGTCGTCATCAGAGGACCATAAGTAGAAAGAATTATTACCGTTGTTGCCAAAAACTTCCACAATCGATTGACGAATATAGCAAACCACATCCACAAGCTTCTCGATTATCTGCAACCGAAGAAGGTGTTATTATAATAACTGGAATATATATATATATATATATATATATATATATATAAACATATATAACACACACTAAGACACAGCAATTCAATAATCACTTGCCTCTCCCAGATTCCGGGACCAGAGCGACTTCTTCTTCAAGCTCCGCACGAGTTTCCTCTGTTGTTTCAGTTCATTTTGTAAGATGACGATACTCTCTCCTACATGTATGAAAAGAAAATGGAAGTGGGAGTCCTAGAAAGAGTGTAGAGCTGATCGAATAAATAGCGAGCGTGGAGACCAACCTCTCCTAGAAAGGTTTAAAGACTCCACTTCTGCGAGCTTTCTCCTGTAATCTTGTTCAAACCTATCCAAAGCTTGCCACTCGTGATATAATTCCTGACAGTTCAATGCAACTTTCAACATGAGAATGAGTCATGTAAGAATTTATTTGCAAGTGAAGGGAAAAAAAAAGAACAAAACATACAGAAGTGAATCGGGCAAGAGTGACGAGCTCGTGCATCGCTGTCTCTGCCTCATCTTTGAGCACTATATGCTCCGAGTTCTCTGTGTCAAGCCTGAAACGTTATAGAGCCGGATACAATGAAAATCCAACTTGCATGCAAGTGACTAAAACACATTGTACAAACATTTGCTCGACGAAGAGTTACTTGTTAAAATATCTATCAAGATTGTGCCACTGTAGGTCTTTGCACATATTGCCAAACCTTATAACCTCTCCAGAGAAAAGATCAAGTTCCTCCCTGCAAAAGAGAAATATGAAATAAATAAAGAAAAAAAAAATAAACAAATGCAGATAAAATAGAAAAAAAAACAAGCAAACCTTTTGTCAGAAGCAGCAAGAATTTGCAACTCTATGGTGTCAGTAGAAACCAACTTCTTAACACCCTTGGAACGCAACATATCCTTTTTCATAAGCTTGAGACTCTCTTCAGAGAGGGATTGCAGCAAGGCAGCACCTTTAGCTATCGTGTTGGCCACTTCGAATGCCAATATAGTGACTTTGCGACCACGAGACGACGATAGAACACCCGAGTGAAACCCGTTGACCGGGTTCATACCAGACATGCTGCTCCCTAACGTGTCTATTACTCCAACCGCCTTCTCTAGCCCCATAACCCCTGCCCTTCCCAGAAACGAGTTCCTCTGCATAAACTGAGGTAAACAAATAAAAAGAAAAATATTTCATATGATCATGTTCCCAATAAAACAGTATTATGATTCATATTACATATTAACAAACATAAGAACCTTGGTAGAGTCTGATCTTAACGGAGGCACGGGCCCGAGTTCACCGGAAAAGTTGACGTGATTCTCATTAGGCTTGGAGCTTTTCCTACCGTAATGGTCAGAATAATACGGATCAGAGGTCTTTCTTCTTGTCATGGACTTGAGCTTCCCAGAGAAACCTCTTGACTTATCATCATCAACGGTGGATCTCAGCTTCTTATCATGATCATGACTCAGCTTCTTATCATCATGGTCATGATCATCATCTTTGAAACCAGATGAACAAACAGTTCCCATTTGTCTTCTGCAACAAGTAATCAAATCTCTCGGGCAGAAAACAAGAGCTTTATGAAAAAAAAACGAAATCAAGAATATAGACCAAATAAGACGCACAAAATAAAAGATCAAAGACTTCAAGGATTGCAACTATGGTGGGGACAAGAAGGAAGACTTGGTGAATAAGAGACGGAGAAAAGGTCAGAACAGAGGAAGAAGAGTTTAATTAAATATAATTAGCCTTCTCACAAAGGGGAAGCAGCGTGGAATCAATGGCTCCATTTGTTTTGTTGACTTATCATCTTCTTCTTCTAGACAAGTCAGAGAGACGACTATTCTTATTTTTCTCATTTTAATTTAAAAATACGAAACGAAGAGACGACTAGAGTCGGCGGATGAGACCTCGCCGGCCTTGTACATGATCATTGACGTGCTCAACTTAACATTTTCACCTCTCTCTTTTTTTCGAATAGAATATAATCCAATATTATTCAAGCATAGTCAAAACTTAGTTAATAAACGGCAGTGAAAGTACAAAGAGGGAGAAGATATGATTACTCTCCGATACGCCGCGATCGGAAGGATACGGATTCCGAAAACTCGGGGAGTATGCGGTATGATTGAAGTTTTGATATCGAGAGCGATGGTTCTCTTTCGCTTTCATTGGACTGAATTGTTTGATCTCTGTTTATTTTCTTGAGGAAGAAGATGAACTCACGAAGACGAGCGTTAGGAAGAGGGTGAAATGTGAAAGACTGTGTGTAGGAGAGGTGAAATGATACGGCCCAAATTTATGAATTTTGGGCCGTTATTAGGCCTATCAGTTAGAGCCAATATTTGTGAGGGTTCTAGATTAAAATTGTCAATATGTATAGTTTCACACAAAACAATATTTTTATGTCTTTCTGCAATTCTGAGAGTTTTTTTACGCTGCTTAGAGACACTTTCTCACTTTTCAATTATACTATAGGACAATTAATCATTGAGACACACTTTCTCATGTCAAAAAGATTTTTATGACCCTATACTTTATGCTTTCTTTCATTGGCTTTATGTTTTTAATATAAAAGATGTTTTCTTCTCATCGCATGAATTTTTCCCCTCTTCTTATTTCACTTTATGTTTTCATTTACTTTTATCTCAAATTATAAAATGTATTAAATATAAATAATTGTCATAATAAATTATACATAAAATTCTCTATCTTTTAAGATCCATTTTCATATATATATATATATATATATAAATATATATATATATATATATATATATATTAAAGTGTAAACAAAATTAAGTGTGGACGTGGACACCAAAGTGTAGAATTATATACTAGTTGTGGACATGGATATCTTAACACGAAAATCGTTGGCTGATACCTTTAAGAGCTTATTCTTCGCCATAGTCTCCGGCAAGGAAAAACCCACATAACCACGTTTCCACCGTTACTCCCACCGTCACCGGCACCGCCGAGGCCACCACCACGATCGAGCGGTTCCAACTCGCTAAAAATATCATTTTTGGATGCTGAAGATTTACCATGTGACCACATCCAATCCAACGCAACTACCTAGCTCTCGATCTCTGATAAGACAGCTTTGATCGAGTTCCAATGGATAAGACATCTCTGATCGAGCTGTCTTATCGAAGATCGAGAGTTAGTTGTGTTGTATTGGATGTGGTCACGAGGAAGTCTCCAGCAGATGGATGTACATCAGATCGAAATATGAGACCTTTAACGAGTTAGAACCAAAACTCGATCGTGGTGATGGTATCAGCGGTGACGGTGAGAGTAACGTTGGAAACATGGTTATTGGGTTTCTTCTTACCGGAGACTATAGCGAAGAACAAGCTCTTAAAGGTATAAGCCAATTAACTCTGTGTTAAAGTGTTCAGGTCCACAACTAGTGTATAACTCTACTATCCACGCTTTGGAATCCACGTCCACAATTAATATTGTTTACAAGTTAACATACATATATGAAAATGAATCTTAAAAGATAGAGAATTTTATATATAATTTATTATGATAATTATTTTTATTTAATATATTTTAGATTTTGAGATGAAAGCAAATGAAAGCAAATGAAATCATAGAGTACACAATAAGAAAAATAATAAATAAACTAACATTTTCCTTCTCTTAAGGTTATAGCTGTCCAAAAATCCAGTGAACCTTACAAAAAAGTGTCAAGTGGAAAGTGTCTATGAATGCAAGAGAAACTCAAAATCAAAATGTGTTATAAAGAGTAATCAACTCAAATTCATATGGGTATAATAACTAAATGTATTTTATCGCCAGGTCTGGCTTTTACAAATCTTTATGATCGAAATCCTAGCACAAGAGGGTTGAACTGGTATATACCGTTATTTTACTAAAAAGATCAAATTTTATGGTCTGTGAAGTCTATACACAATAAATGTATATGAAGCGAAGGGGACAATGGGAAAGAAGAGATTGTTGGGAAGACGGTGGTTTACATAAACTGTACTCATGTCTCTCCTTGGTCAATATTGGAATTTAAAGCTTTAATATGATATATAGTTAGGACATCTATACTAGTATATACCTCAGTATCATCTAAATCAATATTATATTCATTAATGATTATAATAATAAAAAATTGATTGAAAATTAACACAAAACTCCAACTACAATTAAAACAACTTTAAACACCAGTCATTAGAAAACAGATGGAACCAATGTTCTTAAACCCCTCGAACCGGACTATTTCCAAAGTCACCGGGTTATTGGATCGACCACGGACGATCCATGGATTAATAAATTAACTAATTTTGTTATATAATAATATATTAACTATTGAAAAATATACTAAATTTTTATGTTTTAAAAAACATTTAGAAAATACTTAACTTTAGTTTTATTTATTTTTATTTTCATTTTATATACAAAATATCAAAAAATAATTTAGAATTTTAACAATTTTGTAACAAGTTAAGATTATGACATATAATAATAATATATCAAGATTTAAAATACTTAAATATTTATATTTCTAGTGAAATAATAAAATTAAACTTTAAAACTAAAATAAGCCAAAGGTAAAACATAAAATTGTAATAGATTATCAATAACAAAAATAAACTAATA
This sequence comes from Brassica oleracea var. oleracea, assembly GCF_000695525.1. Taxonomy (NCBI): domain Eukaryota; kingdom Viridiplantae; phylum Streptophyta; class Magnoliopsida; order Brassicales; family Brassicaceae; genus Brassica; species Brassica oleracea. Next base: position 20,363,622 of record NC_027752.1, read on the forward strand.
CCAATTCACATTAACTAGTATTGTTAATAGATTTATAATCCATTGTTGATATAATCTTTTTTTATTTTTGAAAAACTAAAAAGATAGCTTCTCAATTAAAATACAAAAAAAATTCTATTAATGTAATTGAAAATAAGAAAATAATAAGTAAGAGTTATGTATGGGTTCAACTAGTGGTTCAAGCGGTAGACGAGTTTCGGGTTTTAACGGGTTTTCGTAGCTTTATCGCGTTTTAAAATAATAGTTTTTTTTTCCTAAAATCCAAACCGGATTTTATACGATGTCTGGATTTACCGGTTCGACCGTGGGTTCAGGTCGGGTTTCAAAACGCTGGATGGAATTAATATTGGTTTTTGCTGCTTCATGTTTGTATATTCGTTAGTTATGGACGACGCATTTAAAAACAAAGGTTACTGGTTTTGGTACAAGTTTTCACTTATTCGTTTACAAATTTCAAGGTAATGAGAAGTATTAGAGAAATTTAGTTTCGAGTTCCTCAGATTAAAAAGGTACCATGATTCGTGAACTGAATTTCAAAAACCTTGACATTGGTTTACAAACTTCACGGTAAAGAGAAGTACTTGGGAAATTAATGCAACGCACTTTCTATTTTGTCAAGTCTCTGGAAAAATGGGTTCCTCTCTTATGCGGGTCGTATGCAACTGATAAAGTCGGTGCTAATGAGCACAGTGAATTTTTGAGCCTCTGCTTATCGTCTCCCTAGTAAGTGTATTAAGGAGATAGAGCAGCTCTGTTCTGCGTTCTTATGGACTGGGCCCGAGCTGAAAAATTCAGGGGTTAAAGTTGCTTGGTCAGAGCTGTGTTTGCCGACAAGTGAAGGAGGCTTGGGGTTTCGTTCGCTAAAGGAAGTCAACACAGTGAATGGACTGAAGTTAATATGGCGTTTTCTGTCAGGAAACTCTTTGTGGGGCAGATGGATTCGCATGTACCTAACAAAAAAGAAACATTTTTGGGAGATTGGTGAGAAGTCGCAGCAAGGTTTTTGGATGTGGAGAAAATTTTTAAAGCTACGAGATATTGCAAAAACGTTTCATATGAAGGCCATTGGGAATGGGATGGCAACGTCGTTCTGGTATGACAAATGGCTTGAGATGGGTACGCTTATGAACAAGTTGGGGGATAGAGGGATCATCGATCTTGGGTTCAGACGTGAGGCAACGGTATATGAGGTTCTCTGTTCCACGCGAGCAAGAAGAAGACATCGTACTGCTCTGCTAAATGAGGTTGAACAGCAGATCACTCTCTGCCGTCAAAGACAAAGGATGAATGAGGACGATTGTGATCCAACAAAAAATATTCTACCCGTGAAACTTGGCACATGCTGCGCCAAGCAAGACAAGAAGTACATTGGGCAGAGGGAGTTTGGTTCAAGTATGCTACTCCTAAATTCTCATTCATCACATGGCTGGCAATGCTAAATCGATTATCCACAATGGATCGAGTAGTGAAGTGGAGCAGTGGCATCGACACCACTTGTGTGTTGTGTAAAAGTGCGACGGAGACAAGGGACCACACTTTTTTCGAATGCGGTTACTCATCACTGGTTTGGGAGAAATTAACTCGAGGTATTTTAAAAAGACGATATACCAACTGTTGGCTTACCATCTCAGGGTTTGTGGGAGACATAACACTGGACCGTATACCAAAATTCTGCATCAGATACTCATTTCAGTGTGCCATTCACATGATATGGAGAGAACGTAACCAACGTCGTCATGGTGAGGTGGACATCCCGGCTGCCACCATGGAGAAGCATATAGACAAAGCTATAAGGAACCGATTGTGCCTGTTATCGAGAAGTGGAGACAACTTGTACCGTGATGCTCTCTCATATTGGTTTGGATCGAGATTAAATTCTTAGTCGTGGAGTTGGTTTGTAAAGTTTAAAAACCAGTAGCACTAGATGTAAAACTGAGTTTTTTTGAATTAATTTAACATTCATTAAAAAAAGAAGTACTAGGGAAATTTAGTTTCAAGTTGAACTCAATTTCAGAAAATCTTTGTTATATCCTACCTTTATTAGGAAAAGAACACAAAAGAAGATTGTAATGATTTTGCTATGTCCATTATGTTGTGAAATTATATAGACCGTTGATTATGAAACATTATTAAGGATGTAAAGGAACATAAAAGGATTTAAAGTACATATTTGCTTTTTCACATCATCATGATTATTACATATCATAACAAATCATCAATAAAATTGATATTAGTTTTAGAGCTTATCCAGAAGAGATATTTTAGCATAATATAATAAAATAATATAGATACATGTGACTGTTTCTGTTAGTGCTTGCTGCTTGGGCGTGGGAGTATTTCGCAGCTTTATGGCTAAACTAACTAACATGCGAACTTGGCTTTGTTAAATGATTAATGTCTTAGTTTATGTCGCTTAAAACATTGGAGAAGTTTGATGTCACTCAAGAAAACACACATAACTACGTGAGGAGTATATGACTAACATCCAAGATTCAGAAGGATCGATGTGAAAATTTCGACCAAACGTTCATAAATCATGTTTGTTCTATTGGTCGACATCTAATGTTGATTTTTAATTTGTTTGATATAGTTTGGCTCTGCAATATTCACTAAGCACTTAATCGGCAGATTAAATCGGAGTTGACCCGATCCAACCACCACGTCATAGAAAAAGTGGTAACATGCTAACATATATTTACTATTGGCATCTTGTGGCAAGCATTATCTACTAGAAGTTGAGAATGACTAATAGTGGATCATGACATGTTTAGTATGTCTCGACCCTTGTAAAATAGTGTTGTACAACAATGAAAATAAATATGCAATCTGGAGTTAAAACCCCATACAGAGAATTTTATAAATATTTGTTTTTGTGTTGTGGTTTTAATTGTTAAATAAATCAAAGCAGATTTAAAGATTTGCATGCGGACCATGTGCCGGTTGGTGAAACTAGAAAACGATATAAATTTATTGATTTTTTTTTTTAGTTTGACGGAAGGTTGTTAATGTGTCTGATTATATAAATAACACTCATTCAGACCGTACATATTTGGGGAGTTTTGGTCCGCTGAAATTAAATTTTAACTTGTATTCAAACCTAATCTTCTTTGCCATAATTTCACTTCATTGTAATTCATATGTTCACAAACATATATTTAATATGACCTCTTTCCAAGACAAAGTCCAAATTGTTATGTTTTTTATGCGGGTTGAAACTTACCTGCAATAAAAACCTTATAATCATATACTATATATTGCTTATTTTTAATAAAAAATTTCACTTGCTGGTATATGTTTTATTTCTCAAAATACCAATGGACTAGCTGGAGATTTCTTAAAAAGAAAACAAATAGTTCCCGTAAAAAAATATTTATTAACCCTATCTTTTTAAAGGGAGAATTTGCTCAGTAGCTAAGTTTTGAATGAAAATTAAGAAAATAACATTGATTTTGACGTTATTAAGTAACTAGTTTTTGTCTCATATTTTTTCTGGTTATATCCTCTTTATTAGCAAGTTTCCGGTGATAAAAAAAGAGAATGCATAACGTTGTCACTTGGTGTTATAGATAAAAGTAAAACACCGTTATTTTCACCTCACGTAAATCAGCTACGTCAAACACTTCTTTACCTCATATAAATAAATAAAAAATTAATAAAAAGTGTATTTCATACCACTCAAATAGTATATGAATCTAACCTCTATATACTAAACTTTATCCCAATCCCACCCCAACCCCTAAATACTAAATACTAAATCTAAAACCCTAATCAATAAACCCTAAACTCAAATATAAACTCTAAACCCTAATCACTAAACCATAAATTCACATATAAACCCTAAACCCAAATAGAATGGAACAAAATAAATAGCATAATATATTGATGAAATTATGAACCCTAAACCCTAAACCCTAATATAAGCATCAACCCAAATATAAACTTTAAACTCTAATCACTAAAGTATAAACCCTAAACTCAAATAGAATGGAACAAAATAAATAGCATAATATATTTTGATGAAATTATGAAATGTCTATGATTCCATAGAATAAGTTAATGATGACCCCAACTATAACCACTCACCTTCTAAATACTAAAACCTAAACCCTAAACCCATATACCCTAAACCCAAATATTAACTTAAAAAAATTACAAATTCTATTTTTAAACAAAATAGAACACTCTTTAGTGATTGTCAAGTGGAATGGAACATGATAAAATAGTATTGTCAAATGGAATAAAACATAATAAAATTGTCAAATGGAATGGAACAATATTGCAACCATGACTTACACTAGTTAAAAGTATTTTCCGCAAAACGTACATGGGAAGTCGGCAAGAGTTCAGTCATATTGGCACCGCGCCTAGAATTGCTCGTCGCATATGTAGATTTTCGAATCTCCGATACTTCCCGTCCATCACCGCTAAAGCCTTTGCAAAAATAGACTTCTTCTTCCCAAAGCTATTATGGATTTACCAAATAAAAAATAATTTGCAAAAAATATATGTATGTTGTAGGACCACGAATTACTTTTGTTGTTAATAATTAATAATGAAAATTGTTTTTGTTTGCAGGTAGGATAGAAGGACAAAATGACAATATTATATAAAAGTCACACCATGTACATGTGTATTAGGAAAAATGGCCATCTAGCTGATTAGTGTTTTTTTCATAGCTACAGAGCCCAATTTCCCCTTTTTAAAAATATGTAAAAATGTCAAACCGTGGCTTTGTTTTTCAGAAGAGGAAATATATCCGCATACGCATAAAGCTTAGGAAATGTCTCTCACTCTCTGTGCATATTATAAACATACCGACGCAGCGGACCACCCACCAAAAGTTGGAAGTGCATCATTTGGAAGATATAAAACTGACGTTGTTGATTTGTATTCGAGCTTTTGAATGCTTTATCTATTCGCGCATTAACCGGCGCAATTTCTCAATGCCCAATTACACTTGCCATTAAACAAAAACATTAGATCAAATTCAAAATGATAAAATACATACACATGCACCTATAATTCCATAAGATTAACATCTTTTTTAAGTGGGTCGATCTTGACACCAAAACATTAATCATAATTTTGTGTGTTTCGTGTGATTTTGACGTATCTAAACCAGAAGTTGGTCTATAGTGGTAAATTTTTTCTTTCAAAATCAGCTAATTCTTACTACAGCGTTTTGTTTTGTTATTTAGAGACATGTGAAGTGTCTCTATAAAACTTTCATATAATTTTATACCTATGTAAACTAAATTAGTTGACTTTTTGTACTTTTGAAATAATTTCCTACAATTTTTCTTCAACTGAGAAGAACTGTCGGTAGAGTTTGTTTTTCAACTAAAAGAAATTAGATTATTATCCTAACACGTGAAGTGTTTTCTATTCTGTGTCGATAAAAATGATTTAGAATTTTTAGGTGGTGGGCAAAGTTTAGCTATTTAATTAGACTCCTCTAACGGGATTGTTTCCCATCACATTTTTACCCCTAGAAACTGCTCATAAATTAGAATCCCTATTTACAAATTATAATATAGCGCGATGAGCACAGCATTAAATCCAGGTGACGTTATACAATCTACATTTGTATTAAAGAATCGAGATAATGGTGTATCTTTAACAAAAGAAAAAGAGTTGATGCGCCGTGCGCCCGTAAGGCTACTTCGTATCATTAAAACGCCGGTATACTATACTATTATAGAAAGACTTATGATTCGTAAAAGAAGTAAAATTTCACAGTTACTTAAGTGTGATTATCTCAAAATATTTTTAAAAACTAGGATTTGGAAGCAAGTGCCACTTATGCCATTGCATAATTAATCTTTAGATAAAGACCTTTGATGTCACTTTGTTGCATTTAAGCCAAATTGGCGACAAATACTATCAATCACCCCTTATCTTTTTTTTTTCTGTGACAAAAATAACCACTTATCTTAGTATTTGAATTTGTGAGAAAAATATCTTACTACTTATTTAGGTCTTACACCAAAACGCAAAAGCAATCCAGTTCCTATAATGGAACAAATATATTTTGGACGACAAAAGACACATACTAGTTTTTGATTATGGGTATATATTGCATATTTGATTGTTAAGTACTTAAGTCTAACATTTAAGAAATTTACTATTGCGCCTTATATTGATTAAACTTTGTTGATTTTGTAATTTTTTTCATCAAATATTATACTTAACACATTTAATTAAGCAATTTGATCCACAAAACAACTTACAGTAAAATCTCTATAAATTAATAATTCCAAAACTGTGATATTTTATTAATTTATAAAGTTACTAATTTTTAAAAATGTTTGTTTAAAAATTTTATATTTTCGAAATATTTTTATATAAAAGAAAGAATGTTAAATTTTGTGGCTTATATATTGATTAAACTTTGTATATTTGATTTGGACAATTCCTCAAATAGTCATTTTTAAGTTTTTGTCACCAAAACAACTTTTTTTATTCTAAAATTTTAATATTTACTTTTTAAAATTGGAAATCACAGTCTCAAAATTCTAACCCTTAACTCTAAATTCTAAATCTAGATTAGCTAACTCTAGGGTATAAGTGTATTTTTGCCTTTTAATAAACTAAAAAATACTATCCTATGAAATTTTTCATTTGATTTTCATTTTAATAAATCATGTTATTTTTAAAAAGTTATATCAAATATGGATTTTTTATGTTAATCTTTGGAGGTTAATTTTATATATTTTATTACTTTTTCTAATCTATCAAAAAAATGATTCGAGGTACTAGTCATTTTAGAACAACAAGTAAAACCGAAATCTACAAGATGTAAAACACACGGTATTTTTGGGAATCTCTTTAAAGTAAAAAGGATATGAAAAAACTGAGGCATATTACTTAAAATTATATGCTCGTTTTATAGGCTGACTTCTAAAGTGGATACGCGTTCACAAGCATGGTGGAGCTTGTGATCTAGTGGTTTCAACAGTTGATTATATCGTTAAATAGTATTATACATATTTTTATCAAACAATAGAAATAGTACTGCACTAAAAAAAAATCAACCATTTGTCTACTTCTAGAAATACACACTTCTAATGAATTTCTTGAAAAACACAAGGAAAATAATTGAATTAATTTAATCTTCCTATTCCTTGAGTTTTACATCTTAAATTTAACAACCACAAGAAACGTTGTTAAACCCGGTACCGTTCACAGTGAAACCCGGTACCGTTCACAGTGAACCACGTAGTGACGTCCTGACAGTATCTTTACTCGCTTCGGTCTCTGGTCTAGACCATTTCGGTGGGGCCAAGACACTCGGTTATAAAAAAAAAAAATGTTGTTAACTCTGTAAAATGTTTATATTAAAAGGTAGTTAAAATAAACGTTATAATGCAACGTCGTCTAGAACTTATTGTTGATAGAATTCACACATTTCTTGTTCTATCTAACGTCCATTGAGTTAATAACCATATATGACATTTCTAATAGTCATATAAGAAAAGAAAAGATGTTAAACTTTCTCAATGTAATATATCAAAGGGTGTACGGTTGATATGACATTTTGTATTATAGAACTTAACAGAACTCCCGAAGATGTATGTGAATCAAAATCTATAATAAAGTAAATATCTTATTAGACAAGTCAAAAGGAGAGATATGGTTATATTAAATTATTTTATTCTAAGATAAATATAAGAAAATGAAATTAACTTTTGAGCCAAAATTACTGGAGCTGGTGGTGTCAGTATCTTTGAAATTATGAAGCACCTTGTACCTCGAAAGTCAAAGCCCACAAATTATGACCTACTTTCGAGCACCATGTATTCCTCCATAAACTTGGGGTCATAATCAATTAGCAATAAAACAAATTATAGATTAACAGATTCATTTCATTTCATTTTATGTTTTCACGCCGGTTAATTATGACATTACATATATGATACTACGTACTACAATTCTAACTGTGATTTACATCTGAATACGTCTGAGATCTATACCAAATGGTACTTTTTACGTTATGGTAAAGATTTTTTCTAAAGATTTTTTCAATATTCTGTATAATTTACATTTTTTAGGAATCAAAATCCAAACTTTATAATGTAAATAAACTGTTCGTCAAACCACTTGACCAACGAAATTTTATTTGGTTTATTTTTCATTTTTGTCTTCACAGAAACGAGCAAGTTTCCTTGCCAAATGGGAGTTCCCATAAAATCCTGCTAGGTTTTCAGTCACCAATGTCACAGATAACTCGGTTAGCAACCTGCTCGTATGGCTGTGCTAAGAAATAAGGAAACAAATACAAATAATTTGAATAAAAAGGTTAGTTATGATTTTATGGGAACTCGCACTTGCCAAGGCAAGACATTATATTCGGTGCAATCCAGAAAGATGGCATATTGACATCTATGTATAATTCACGTTCATGATTTGATACGTAGATATTTAATTTAAGAGCGCTTTCGGGCGAACTAATGCCAAAGTGTTTCAAGACTAATAGAAAATTTTAATGCCAATTTTCTAAATACTCCCTTAGTATTTTTTTATTCTACGTTTTCCAGTTTTGCACAAACATTAAGAAAACTGATGTAATCTCTAATTTAACCTTTTCAATTGCTTTAGATTAGTAATTTAGTCATAAAGATGCTAAAAGTCACGTTAATATTACAAGGGTAGAAACATCAACTTCTCTCATTATTCTCATTGGACTCCGTAAACGTCAAATATATTGACACAAAAAAAAATCACTAGAACGTCAACTATTCCCGAACGGAGGGAGTATTATTTAAAACGGTTTTACAACCAATAATTCTATATGCTTCATGAGAAGTAACATATGATTATTAGTGAAGATGTAAACCATACGTTTGTATTTGCACAATGTTAAAAATGTCTCATGTAAATTTTTATTTTATCCAATTTTCAAAAAAAAAAAATTTATTTTATTAATCTACATACCTATTAATAATCACATTTTTTCCAAAACTTGAACCCAATATCTCTTAGGGAAAAGATATAGTATATTTAATTTAAAGTTTCGGGTGATTTGATTTTTTAATAAAAATTTAGATGATTTTATATGAATTTAAGAGTTTAAAATGAACTTTGTTAAACTACTCTAAATATCACATAAAACCATGAAATTTGAGTTTTTATTTTATTTTTAACTACAAAACTCCATTTAAACGCTCTAAAATCATTTGAAAATTTTAAAACTATACAACTTAAAATATTTTCAATAACAATAGACTTCATAATACTTAATAAAATGTCAAGTTCGATAATAACAGATTTTAAATGAGTTTTTAAAACTAATGTCTGAATTATAGTGAATTTTTCATTTCAAAATAAATCACTTCAAACTCTCAGCTGAAGATATCCCCTTAATGTATATAAATATTAATAAATTCTTAGTCAAATCATCAAACTAAAAAAATCTCCACAATTAAGTAAGCTATATGTACAAAATAAATGAAATCACTGTTACTATTTCTTAAAAAAAAATTCATTAGATGCATAGTTAAGTTAGAAATTCCAATGGTTAAAAAGATTTTTAGAGGTAACTAGACGCTTAGTAGAGGACTAGCGACTATGCAAATTATTCGGAAACTAGTCATTAAAAAATTATTAATTTTTTATTTATATACTTTACATTTATATAAGATATTTTGATTTTAGGTTTAGGTTTAATTATAAAATTATTTTGATGAATTATAAAAATTAGATATACAAAAGAAAAAAGAAATTAGACAAACTTGTTGATTTAAACTAATATTACTGTTTGATTTTAGAGATTTGACCAATTTAGATTGATTTAACTAATTTAGAACGGTTTAAACTGATTTAGATCGCATAAATCTGATTTTAAGAAAATTATTTTGGATAGAACCGATTTCTCGCCTAGGCATCCAGATTTGTCGCAGGTGCCTATTCGCCTCCAAGACCAATTTTTAGAATATTGAGAAACTATATATTACTATTAAAGCATCTCCAATGTATAATTATATTTTTATTTTATAATAAAGTAGTCCTATTCTTTTATAAGAGATATAATAATTTCAAAACAAGATTGATTTTATTCTAATTATATTTCTTTTATTTAACATTTAATAAAAATATAAATAAACTATAATAGTTTTGCTTTAGGAGTCATTTTATATTGTACTCTAATTTTTTTGAAAAGATAGAATAGCATTTGAAGATAGTTTTAATTAAATTAAGAAGTTATTGTGGAAATGTTATAAGGATAAACTCCCATTTCAAAAAGGCTATAAATGTTAGTGATTCCAAAACTGTAATAAAACAGAAGAACACTTTTTTCAAAAAACAAAAAAAAAAACAGAACACTATACACTACGTAAATAGTAATCGTAATGAGTAAAAGAGCATGACGTAATTATTACATCAACTTTACGTATAAAATTCTTCCCTCTCCCTATAAAACCCCAACGATACATATGAACTCATCAAGCAACCTTAAAACCTCATAAGCAAGAAACAAAAACCAAAAAATGGCGTCTGCGATAATAACAGACGCAAACGCGTTTCTCGTAGCGCTGCTATTACTATCTCTTTCTCACATTCCATTTTCATCTTCCACAATCCAACAAGACTTCGTGATGTGTTTGGTCGACAACTCCGACGCTTCGTTTCCGATGGACTCTTCGTTCTTCACTCGCGACCTAAACGCCTCTTCCTACAAAATGGCGTTAGAGACGTCCGCTCAGAACCTCCGTTACTTGATGCCTTCAAATCCGAAGCCTGAGTTTATTTTCGAGCCGCTTTACGAAACACACGTTCAAGCCGCCGTGGCTTGTGCCAAGAAGCTGCAGCTTCACTTGCGGTTAAGAAGCGGCGGTCATGACTATGAAGGCCTATCTTACGTCTCCGAGATGGAAACGGCGTTTGTGATCGTTGATTTGTCGAAGCTTAGGCACATCAACGTTGATTTGGAAAGTAACACCGCGTGGGTTCACGCTGGTGCTTCTATTGGAGAGGTTTATTACAGGTAAATACTTTTTTACTCCACGGATCTTTATGTATGTTTGGTCCTTTTTGATGAGAGAATCATTTGTTATAGTTTTTTAATTTATCTCGCCTTTATAACGATTTATATACTCCCGACCCTTCCTTCACTACGCCACAAAAAGTAGTATTAGCTACACTAGTTTAAAAAAACATAATGTTTATATATTTTGTTTTACACAAAATTATTCCAATTTATTAAAAAAGAAGGAACAGGACGGATTGTAAAAATATTTAATAACTTTTTCTTACCTTATTAGTTTTTAAGAAAACTTTTAAAGCTACGGCTCGCGTTTCCTGCGTTGTCACTATCACACTCTATAAGTTAAGAAAAAACGTTTTTGAACTCGTGATTCTTTTTGGTATAAGATGCCAGAAAGAACCGAGCAGATCACATATATGCGGTTTGTCAAACATAAAATCCGGTTAACCAATTGAAATATTCCGAACTGTTACGTTTTTTTTTTTACAGTTAAGGGACTGGTTTTATAACCACTCTTAAACCGAACCAATATATTGAAAACTGGAATATGGTTAAGCTATGATTATGACCCGATTATATAATCACTTTTTTTTTCATCTTTTGATTATATAATCACTTTACTTTTCACTGTTTAAAGGATCCAAGAGAAAAGCAAAGTCCATGGTTTTCCGGCGGGTTTATGCACCAGCCTTGGCATCGGCGGCCACATAATCGGCGGAGCATACGGTTCAATGATGCGTAAGTTCGGACTCGGAGCTGATAACGTCCTCGACGCCAGAATCGTTGACGCAGACGGCAAAATCTTGAACCGCGCGGCGATGGGAGAAGATGTTTTCTGGGCAATTCGCGGTGGCGGTGGAGGAAGCTTCGGTGTCATTCTTGCTTGGAAAATAAAGCTCGTTCCTGTGCCTGAGACAGTGACGGTGTTCACTGTCACGAAGACGTTAGAGCAAGACGGAACTAGGATCTTGTACAAGTGGCAACAAGTCGCCGACAAGCTCGACGAAGATCTCTTTATCCGCGCGATCATTCAGCCGGCGAGCAAGACCCCTAAGAGCAAAGAAAGAACTATCTCAGTTTCGTACCAAGGCCAGTTTCTTGGTGACGCTAATAGGCTGATGCAGGTAACGTGATGGGTTTATATTGTAATATTATGAAATTTAATCGAGAAATTCCCCCATTTTTTAGTTTTTGTCACAAAAATAGACTTAAAAAACATTTTTTAGTTTTTGTCAGAAAAATAGCTTTAAAAAAATGACTAAAATAAGTTTTATTAACCCTAGGTTTAATTGATCTAGACTTATGATTTAGAGTTAAGATCTTTGGGATAAGGTTTCAAACTTTAAAAAAATAAAAAATTAAAAGTTAAAAAAAAGAGGCTATTTTGGTCATTTTATTTCTTGAATGTTATTTTTGTAACAAAAACTTAAAAATAGATTCGCCCAATTTAATTTGGGTTATAAGTATATTACGAATTTAGGAAAGAAGTTTGAATATGACAATTTCAAGTTTTCAACCCTGGTTTTTTGACAGGTGATGCAGAGGAGTTTTCCACAGCTTGGACTAATGAAGAAAGATTGTGTAGAGACAAGCTGGATCAAGTCACTGATGTACATTGCTGGTTTCCCGAGCACCGCGCCACCGGAAGCTCTACTTGATGGAAAATCCTTGTTCAAGAATTACTTCAAAGCCAAGTCAGACTATGTGGAGGAGCCAATTCCAATAGAAGGACTAGAAGGGCTATGGAAAAAGCTTCTAGAAGAGGATTCACCATTGACTATATGGAATCCTTATGGAGGAATGATGGCGAAAATCCCTGAGACAGAGACACCTTTCCCACATAGGAGTGGGACTTTGTTCAAGATCCAATGGCTGACTTTGTGGCAAGACGGGAAAGCGAGCGAGGCCAAGCATATGGACTGGATGAGGGATATGTATAGTTACATGGAGCAGTATGTGTCGAAAAGCCCTAGAGCCGCATATGTGAACTATAGAGATCTTGATTTGGGGATGAATGGTAAGGGAAGTGATGCAAGAGAATGGGGGAATAAATACTTCAAGGGAAACTTTGAGAGGTTGGTGAAGATTAAAGCTAAGTTCGATCCTGAGAATTTCTTCAGACATGAACAAAGTATTCCTACAGGACTTGAGTGAAATTATTGAGTTAAAAGAATAATAAGAGTGTGTGGTTTGGGATTGTTTTAGGAAATACTTTTGTTACTTGTGTCTTTTGTGTCTAGAACATGGTCAACACCCTCAAAAAAAAAAAAAAAAAAAATTGTGAACTCATTTCTAATCCAAACTCGTTATAAAATCTATTTCCTTATCTTTTTTTTTCTCGACATCTAATTCCTTATCTAATCTAATTAACTAAACGGAACGCTATATGGAAACGATAAGAACAACTTATAAATATCAACACATCGACTTAATCAGTTAGTCATCAACAAACGACAACCAGGTTCCTAGTCCTCAATGGTTTAATATTAAATCTATGTATAAATAGCTAAAATTCCCTAATGTAGACCACATATAGTTAGAGAACCTACATGCATGGAAGCTTATGCTCATCTCCTGACTTCTTGTCCACATGAAAAGCGAGGAGCAAGAGCCTAACAAAGACGAGTCTAAAGACCGTCCAAGTCTCAAAGATCTCCCCATTGATCTAACAACGGAGATTCTCACTAGATTGACCTCATAAAATCTCTTCTAACATTCCAACCTGTTTCGAAGACATGGTGTTCCATTATCTGAAACAAAAATTTCATCACTTCTTACATCTTGAATTAACCAATCGATCGTTTAAAATTTACAAAAATTGTCCAAGCGGTCTAGCATGGTAAAGGAAAAACTTGGGATACGATATAAATCCGTATGACCTAGATTTGATTTCTGTGAGGAATTAAGTTGTCATTTTCTTGGTCAGGCAAAATGGGATCTTGTTTAGGCCTCATTTAACTTTGTTATAACTATTACTGATGTTCTGTTTCCGCATTCATAGATTAATAAAAAGTTGTCACAAAATACAAAACCAGCTTTTGTTTCTCTTAACAGGCATGTGGGGATCTTTTCTATCGAGTCATTAGCCAATGTTTTCTCTGGGAAAGCTTGTACTTTTTAAAGATTAGCTTCATCCCATCAATCAACAAGAGGAATTTAAATCAATACGAAGTACAAAGTCGGTTAATTATTGACGTGAGATATTTGGTTATGCTTGAAGTCAACCTTAATTTCGTACACATACGGCTACGAACAAAAGATAAGAAAGTGGGCAGCTGAGTTGTGTCTTATTAAAAGCCCTTCAACGCTCCCAGGCACGACTTACGAAGCAGCCGCCAGATCGAAGATTTCAACATGAGCCTCTGCCTCCGGTGTTCCTCCTCCGCCCCGCTCCACTTCTGACCGCCGCAACTCCACTCTCTCCGGTCTATCCGTTACTTCACTCCGGCCTTTCCGTCACTTCACTCCGGCGTCTCTTCTCTGTTTGGCTCCATGCTGTCTGAAGGTGTGACTCTGCTCAAGCTACTACCCTCGAGTCAGGTAGATTCAGCAGAACAACGGTTCATTCTAGGTGAGAGGACCTTGTCGGGGAACCTCGTCGCTCCTCCTCCTCGTTCCCCAGAGCCACCAGACCCACCGGTCCCGCCAGATCTACTCCATTCACCTCTGAATCGAACCAGTACGCATCCCTATCGTCCCTTCAGATCCATGAACACGCAGCTTGATCGTTACGTGCCAAACCTAGCCTTAAGGGCCGGGTCTCCACCTCTGCAAGATTGGTGTAGTAATGTGGAGATTTTGGTTGAAGAAAACGTCTCCAGGCTGGTCTCTCTCCAATACTCAGCAAATCAAAGCTTTGAGGACTGGCTTTTGATTGTTAAAGTATGGGTGGTGATTTGCTTCGGGGATGTTCAGCCCTTCCTCTTCACCTCCGGTGGTCTTTCAACCCGCTTCATCTACGAGATCCGACGACATCGTGGCGTTGAGGCAAAGCTAAACCAGATCTGCCTTGCCGGTAGAGTCTACTGCTCCACCGTACTTGCTGCTCCCTGCTTCTCCACCGCCGTTCATGTTGACCTCCTCCCCACCGGTAATGATAATACCACCACCGCCTCTATCTCACTTCGACGAAGTATACCTGTATCCATCTCCATTATGTGTGCCCTGCAACAACGATTCTCCCTTGTGCTCTGCACTACAACGACGAGTCCCACCGGACGTGGAGAGTTTGATTTATCATTGCTCTCTGGTGAGCAATCTGAGAACGACTGGCGCGACATACCTCTCAGCAAAACCCTATATTGGAATTTTAAATCTAAATTCAGGCATTTCAGGCCTTCTGGTCACTGTTACGGAGTTTCTCAACTCTTAACGGCCATGCTTTCCGACTTATTTGAGATTCACATAGTCTCGTCGGAAATTTCAGTCGGTGTTAGTACCGATTTCGCTGGTCTAATGGGCTGCTCAGCCACATCCAGCTCCTCAACAGGTAGTTTTGCCGTCCAAACCTATCTGTTAGGTCTCTTCAACGTCGATTCCGACTATTTCTTGCTCGCTGCTGTGAGCATTGTTTCAAAGGTACAAGTGAAGTCTTTTCAGAGGTTTCTTTACTTTGAGCAAGTCTCCCTTTGTAACATATCTATCCTTTGTGTTATTGTTGGACATTTGTTGTTAGTCACACTGTCTGAGTATACCTCCAGTTGTTATCTTCTTGTCGTTGAACACTGTTCCAGTTGTAGTTCGTCTAAGCCGTAGGGCTTTTTAATTTTAATATAATCAGTTTGTGGAAAAAAGAAAGAAAGTGGGCAGCTCAATTCTCGTAACTTCGCTCTTGCAAACGTCAGATATTATGTCACACACAAGGCTATATGTTTCAAATTTCGCATCTGAAATAAGATGTAACGTAAGTTTGTATATAAATAGAATATACAACATTCTTTATTAATTGATTTTGTGTTAAAATTCAAGAAAACTTCAAGAAAAGAAGTCGGATATTCTAGGCAAAACTGTATGCGAGACTACTTGCCTGGCAAACAACCATCTTTAAAATTAATCTTCACATGAATACATATTTCTCAAAGACTCATATATATATATTCAGACATGCCATATTGTGGTTAAAAACAAGCCATATGATAGCCAGAAAAGTATAGGAGACGACAAATTAAACATGCTCACTTGTTATACTTACATTGTTTGGTGAAAATAACGAAATTTTAAACTTTAAAAATTATGCTATTCGAATTTATAATAATGTGATTTTGGTGCATTTCAAAAACCTCGGATATCGCCAGCCCGCATTTGAAAATCTTCAGCCACTTTCTTAGTGGTCTCGACAGTGAACCGGCGAACGTACGAAGACACTAGTGGCAGATCCCAAGGAGAAGCAGGCCTAAAAGTCTGGTTCACTTTAATCTTGGACGCAATTAATCCTTTTCCACCACTACATTTTCTGTATTCTTCTTGACTCTTTGGCTTCCTGTGCTTGCACAAGCGTTCTGCATCAACATACACTGGCTCCACTGTAAACCTACCCTCGAAATTTTCCATTAACCTTATTCCATTTTGCTGTTTCAGATAGTGTACCTACCGACAATAAGCAGGAGAAACCCTAATTAAATTTTCCAAGACTTGAACACTAACATTGATTCTCGTGAGAGATAGAGAGACGTTTCTCACATAAAGTGTTTTTGGGTCTTCGAGGACATTTAGACGTATTGGGATAGTTCCTGACAAGAAAAGGAAGTTCCATGACAACTCGTTCTCAACCTCCACGTCCACCATACTCCCTTGATAATCTTCATCCTTCTCTGGTATAACTTTTCTTGATACGGCTTTCTACATAAGAAAAAAAAAAACTCACTCTCTAAAATATTGCTTTTCTTCGATTATTTTTGTTACAGTTATATAATGATAAGTTAAAGAAATAAACCAGAAGTGGGCGGCCTTTGATTTCTCTGGAGTATGTTATGTTGTCTGGATTAGTTAAAACGTCGTAAGCTACTTGAGGTGGCAATCCTAACGTAAATTCCATTTTCATATCGGAAAGGCCAGAACTATGGTGTGTACGCACCTTCAAATATAAATGAAATTATGGATCTTTATTTCTTAGCTCTATATATAGAGGTAAATGTTTTGTAATCTTGTTAGCTGATTTCATCTCACCTTCACGGTAGGAGGAGGTTCATGATATTGCTCCTTCTTATTTGCATCTCTCCATAGTTTTAATTGCTCCTTCGTCTCATCTCTCTCCTCGTGAGTTTTTGCCTGTGTCATTGGCTTGGATTTAACATTTTTTTCAGATTTTGTAGGGTGTTGTGTGTTCTCACTGATCCAGGCACCAAATCCGGGGAATATACCCATTTAACTGTCTGAAAATTTAGTCCCCAAAGAGATAATTGACTTACCGGGGGAAAAGGTCAACGGGACAAATCATGTATTGTATATACTATATGGTTTCAGGGACCATCGAAAAATTTTTAATTCAGATTTAGAAGATCCAAAGCATATATAACTGAAATATTAGAGAAGGTGAAGTGTACCCTACGTTAACGTACCACCGAGTGAAAATGAAACATATCAAGGCAGCTAAAGTCTCGTGACTTCTTTCTTGACGTACAAGCTAGAGCTACAAGAATATTGAACACTACCACTAGGTTACTTGCCAGGAGACGTGCCAAGAAATTTATGGAAAGTATGTTAAGACCCTGGGCTGATACATTTAACACAAAGTTAACAGCGAGACTTAACAATCTCGAGACAAAATTGCCTGGTGCTAAATTCTAGTCTTGATCTCATCAACAATCCTCAGGCTTCAGGTAACTGCATTACTCAGTGAAGTAAATACTTAGGGTACGATCCTCAAGCTTCAGGTAACTGCATTACTCATATGTAGATCCACGAGCTAGATACAGGTCGTCGTACACTACCCGGTAGCTCTACTAAGTGAAGAACCGGATTTCACCCTTTTCGAATAACATGTGAAGTTCCTAGAGCAAGCTACCTTCGCCTACCTTTCATCTAGAAGCGGAAATGATAAGAACTGGTAAACATGTTAACTACATTACGGATTGCTCGTGGATCAACAATCCTCAGGCTTCAGATAACTGCATTACTCAGTGAACACTACAAGAAAACAGCAAGGATACTGAGGGAAAAAATCGTCGGAATTTCGTCGGAATAACGTTATTCCGACAATATACCGACGAAACAAGTCTTCGGAAATAATTCCTCGGAATTTCTTCTTTCCTCGGAATTTTCCGAGTAAATTCCGAGGATCACTAGTTTGTCGGAAATCTCCTCGGAATATACCGAGGGAGAACTTCGTCGGGATATTTCCTCGGAAGCTCATCGATCGATGCTTTTTTGGACATATATCCATCGATCGATCGGAATATACCGAGGGAAATCTTCCTCGGAATATTCCGAGGAACATGTCCCTCGGTATATACCGAGGATACCGAGGAAGATGTCCCTCGGTATATTCAGAACGTTTTTTTATAAACAGATCGATCGATGGATTTATGTCCAATAACGCATCGATCGATCGAATAAAAAATATAATTAATTTCTTCGGAATGTAAAAAATATTAATTTTTTTTAAAAAAATAAAATTTTTGAAATTTAAATTCGAAAATATAAATTTAAAATTAAAATTGAAATCATATTAATTAATATTCAAAGTTTCACAAATAAAAATAAAACATTCCGAGTTTTTGGAAAAAAAAAACTACGGGTCTGGCAC
>NC_027752.1:20385582-20419570 GCF_000695525.1 Brassica oleracea var. oleracea
TTTTTTATGAATCAAATTCGTGTGTAAATAGAGTAAGAGGGAGGATGAAGATATGGAGTGAATGAAGAGGAAGAGGAGTGCTTGTATTTATAGTTTAAATCCTGCCGACAGACCGAGGAAATTCCGACGGAATTCCGACGGAAAAGGCTAGTTCGTCGGAATTTCCTCGGAATTTTGTAAAATCCCCCAACGGCTCTCCAATGGCTATAATATTTCCTCGGAATTCATCGGTTTTTTCTGAGGAACACATTTTTCCTCGGAATTTCCTCGGAATATTCCGACGGATTGATATTTCCTCGGAATTCCGTCGGTATATTCCGAGGAAATTCCTCGGTATATTCCGATGATTTCATTTTCCGTCGGAATGTCCGTCAGAATACCGTTGTTTTCTTGTAGTGGAAGTAACTGCATTACTCAGTAAACGCACAAACAATTAAATAAATATATATACATATGTAAATATATTAGCCTTATCCTATTTAACGGATTCTTTCTTCCCAAATATGCATTTCTTTAAAAGAGAGAATAATTATGATCTAATTGCTTTTTCTATCATAGTTCTTTAATTTTGATGAAAATGATTGTTAAAATCATAACAGATCAAAACTTTTCTTTAATTCATGGCTTTTAGTAATACACAAGAGAATAAATATATATCTATTCGTTTTTACATGCCTTACATGCCCGATGTGGTTGTACACTGCCTAAGACAGAGTCATTGGTCAAGAATGAATACATGACAGTAGACACACATTGAAGAACCCATGTAATCCAAATGTCTCGAAAACCTAGTCTTTTTAGGACCTCTTTGATGAAGCTCCATTATAACATGTCGTATGCTTTTCTCATATCAGATTTGCCAGCCATGAAGCAGTGTTTTCAGGGTATTAACCGTTAACATGCTTGATGTCATAATACATATTTAACGGACTGGTGTCATATTTAATACAATTCTAACGATCGATGTCATATTTCATACATATAACCTTACCTAAAATCCAGGGTATTAATTGTATGTGCGTTTGTAAATGCTTAGGGTACGATCAAATTGATGATTGATATCACTCAAATTACCCTAAGGAGTGATTTATACTCTCTCAAATAAGAGGTCGAGTTGTAGTACTTAAGGATCGAATCCACAAGGAGCTAGGAAACCAATTAGATCTAATAGTTATATGATTAAGCTAGGCTAATAGTTTGTAAAACAATAAATAAAGTAGTAAACAAGTTGAACAAGACAATTGTTCAGCTTGGCAGAGAGTTGTTTGATGGAAACATGGTTTGCTAGATCTAGGGTTTCTATTCAGGTAATCAAGATTATAATGATATAGAGGCTAATTGTTGCTTGCAAGATACTATAGAACTCAACTCGAAATACAAATCTAACAACTTTCGTTGTATAGACAGTCTAATATCCAGATCTTGGATCTCAACTCTCGTTTATTGATCACAAGAAAGTGTCAATCGATTATTCTATAGGAATATCGATCGATACACCTTTCACAATATCGATCGATTAATCTATTGGATCATCGATCGATATCGCTTCTAGCAATCTTTATGATTGGGTTGAATATGTGTTCACTAGGGTTCCTAAATCAACTATTTCTAGCAATCCTAGCTCAATAGAATTCAGTTCAGAGAAAAGACCAAGCGTTAGCAATTGTGCCTAATGATTCTAGAACACAAGCAGTAAGAACAATCCTACGATGAATATCACAACTTAGCAGTTCTATATTTTTGGATAATCCCTCATAACCTATCTGAACCCTAAACTTAACAGGTGGATCTATTCAGACATGAAGTTTGTCACAGAAATCATAAGATGAACAGATAATAAAACTGCAATAGAATAGATATAAAACCCAAAGGAGTTCCAAAAGGACTCTGAAGGAGTGTCTCCTTTCTCTCCTAACTTAGAACTATGAATTAAAGAAAGCTTAGATAGCGTGTCGCCGTCAACAATGGCTTAGAAATAACATAAATAGGGTTTTAGGTCGTCCAAGGGCATTCTGGTAATTTGTGGTTACTTATGGGCTTCAGTCGGTCATAAAATATGCTCAAGCCATATTATGGCATCGCTGTTGACCGACACCAATGATGTTTTGTCGATCGACAGTCCTTCATCTCCTCGACAACTTCCTCTCGCGACCACTCTTCAGTAAAACATGCATAACTTCTGCTACATGATGCCGATTGACCTCAAACCGATGGCATTGAAAAACTAACCCAAAGCTCTATCTTTTATTAAAAGATGGGCTCAATCTAACGGTGGGAAGGTCTGCATCCATAGCTAGACATCTGACGCGTCTGTGCAGTTCTGCACCTCAAAAGGCTATGAAATCACCATATTTCTCCAGAACGTATCTGAACCTGTAAATACTCTAAATAGACTCTATATAATACTTCCTCTGTTCCTAAATGTAGGATGTTCTACAGAATTTTGGTGTTCCAATATATAAGATGTTTTCATTTTTCTAGGTAACTTTTACTTTATTAAAATCTGTGTACTCAATCATATTTTAATAGTTTATTTTGTAATTGGTTGAATATCATTAATTTATAATTTTATTGATATTTTCTAGACAAAAAGTAGTTTTTTTAATATGTGTGTTTTTACCTAAACATTTTATATTTAGAAACAGAGGGAATAGTAATTAGTTATTAAAACACTTATTAAC
The DNA here is from genome assembly GCF_000695525.1 of Brassica oleracea var. oleracea. Lineage (NCBI taxonomy): Eukaryota > Viridiplantae > Streptophyta > Magnoliopsida > Brassicales > Brassicaceae > Brassica > Brassica oleracea. The sequence goes on from NC_027752.1 coordinate 20,388,264, forward strand.
CATGGCTAAAATTGAGTAAAATTCATGGTCTATCAACTCCCCCAGACTTAACCTTTTGCTTGTCCTCAAGCAAAATAGACATGCAGTCTCTCTGAAGGAGGATTGAAAACAGCAGAGACTCACATGATTTAAAACTTAGAATCATCACCTCTGCAATATTGCAATCCACATCTAAGAAGTCCTAATCAAAAAAGCACATTATACAATATCCTAGCTTGGCAACCAAATTCACCTAGCCAACAACTTAGCAAATCATGTCTGACATTCCCCACTACCAACCTCATTTCTTATCATAAATAAAAGTGAAGGCTTTAACTTGGGAGTATCGATCACAATATGCAAGGATTTTCAAACAAGTCTCTGGATCAGCAGGTAAAAGTTAGTTCATATCTTTTCACTCTACTAATTTCTCTCTTTAGTCAAAGTCTGCTTCCATTGCAGGATCATTGACCAAGATTGGACAGACTTCCAAGAATCAAGCCTTAATGGTGTTTGCCACCAAGTCTTGTTCACTTCTTTTTGACATATATCCAAGAATTCATGTGAATCGAACCTTGATGATTGCCGCCACCAAGTCCCGTTCGAATTCTTTTTGTTGGAATCCTTATGAAGCAAGCCTTAATGGTTGTAGCCACCAAGTCATGTTCGGATTCCACCTAACTAACACCTATTATATATATATATATATATATATATATATATATCGTTTTTTTTCTTTCTTTCTTTCTTTTTCTTTTATTTTTTTTATTTTTATAAATATCTCTACCTATAAATCTAGGGTCGAAATAGAGAGAGAAATATCAGTAAACATCCCCCCAGACTTAAATTACACTGTCCCCAGTGTAGATCTAGTCGGAGTTATGGTGATAAATAATCATAAGTACATAATTTAACAAGTAAGAACGATAACCTGCTCGTTGATGCCAGTGTCGATCGACACAATGAAGGGACAATCGATCGTTGTTGATGAAGTGTTGTCGACTGATAGCGACATGGTCTCATCGGTCGATGGCTAGATCAATCATTCGACACAATGAAGAGACAATCGATCGTTGGATCTGAAGTGCTGTCGATCGATATCGAGTTGGTTTCATCGGTCGATGTGCTGAGGAATCGTCTACTCGGATATTTTTTTTTCTTTCTTTCTTTCTAAATAGCCAACTAAAACACAATATTAGTAGAACCAGCCCCAGACTTAAATAACACTTTCCCAGTGTTATACAGTCTAAGATTGGTGGGAAATAAACCATAAGTACAAAATTTAACAAGGAAAAGCGGTATACCTGATTTTGATGTGAGTGTCGACCAACACAATTAAGTGGCGATCTATACTCTTGAAGCTCTGTCGATCGACACAGTTAAGTGGCGATCGATCAATGCTAGTGATGCTCTGTCGATCGATGTTGCGCAACCATCGTCAATCTTCGTGCAAGCTCGTCTTCCTCAGATCTTTTTTTTTTTACCTGCAATAAATAAAAACTTTAATCAGTAACAATCTAAACTAAACTGAAATAAATTACCTAATGGTGGGTTGCCTCCCACTCAGTGCTTTGTTATAGTCATTTAGCTTGACTTTGGAGATCTAATTTAGTCTGGATGAGAATGAGAACATGCTCTAAAACAAGTCTCAATGTCTGCTCTTTGAATCTTTATCATTCTTGTGTAAAAGCCTCCTCCATATACTCTTCTCCTTTGTCTATCATCTCAGCAATAAGGAGTGCTCGAACCTTTGCAAATGGCTTTGATAAGCATCTGCTGCGCACTCTGGATTTCCTGACACCATCTGAGAAGCGAGGGGTAAATGATAACTGAGAATCACCCTTGATCCCTTTTCTCTTCTTCCAATTCCTCCTCTTCTTTCCCCAAGACTTTTCTGATCGTGTGGTGGTATCTCCATCCCTAAGATTTCCACACACATCGAACTCTTTCTGCTCTGATACGCGTCCAGTGTCGATCGATGGAGAAGTAGTAGCGTCGATCGATGCCTAATTGTTGATGTCGTTCGATGGTATCCGGTCGGTGTCGATCGATGCTGCTTCCGCTGGGCTCTTATCGACTTATCTCTAAATCATAACCCTCTCTGAGAAGCTTCTACATGTAGAGGATCATCAAGTATCCCAATGTAAGGACTTAACTGCATAAATCTATCTAGTGGAATAGGAAATTCAACTTCGACCACAGCGCATGGAATCACAATCTTCACAGGGGTCATGTATCCTCTTCACTCTTTTGTGAAACCCATCAGCTTCTTCTGCACATATAAGTGGTCTCAGATGTTTGGAGTCAGCATTGTGTGAGGTCTCAGACTCGTGCACTATTTCCACTACTCTGCTCAGCTCTCCATACACATGTTGTTCATCCCTTTTTGCCATAATGTCGTCGAGCAGCTGTATTGGAATCATATACTCCTCATCTAACGATGCCAAGAACCTGTCCCATTTATCATTTTCTCATTTTCTCGAGTTGCTTCAGCATCATCAAGAAATTTGTAAAGGAATGCTCTTTCAATGTCATCCCGGCTGGTTAGAGATCCTGGTTGCAGTTGACTGAACCATCTGAATGCATCCCCAGAGATAGAATAGGGGAAGATCTTGCAGAGCATGTGGTATTCAGACACTTCATTCTGCTCACTCCTTGACACGAGATCCTCAAGCTTTTCGATGTGGTTTCTAGGATCTTGGTGAGGAAGATCTTGGAAAGGGTCTTGACCTACCCAATCATACCACTCTCAGCTCAGGTCAAAGTCATTCATCTCAGCAACAGCAATCACATCAGGGATCAAAGCACACTGAGCATTAATCAACTGTCATGTGCTGTTGCGAGTGCGACCTTCTTTGTCACTTAACATCCCATTCTCATCGACCTTAAGTATGAGCACTTCCACCTTCTCTGCCTCCAAACAAGTGGTGTCGGACGGTGGATGAACAGTGTCGATCGACGTCACCTGAAGTCGATCGATGCTTGGATTTCTACGCTGCCAATCGCTGCTTGGAGGGTGTCGACTGCCCTCTTAAACGTATGGATCACGCGTTCCAAATACAGTGGCTCTACTAGTAAGAGCCCTATACCCTTGTGGATCAGTTTTTTTTTAATAGTCGTAAAGCCTAGACAAGATCTAATGGCGATCAAAGCTCTCCGGCAACGGCGCCAAACTTGATATCACTCAAATTACCCTAAGGAGTGATTTATACTCTCTCAAATAAGAAGTCGAGTTGTAGTACTTAGGGATCGAATCCACAAGGAGCTAGGGAACCAATTAGATCTAATAGTTATATGATTAAGCTAGGCTAATAGTTTATAAAGCAGTAAATAAATATATCAAAGCAGTAAATAAGGCAGTAAACAAGTTGAACAAGACAATTCTTCAGCTTGGCAGAGAGTTGTTTGATGGAAAGATGGTTTGCTTGATCTAGGGTTTCTATTCAGGTAATCAGGATTATAATGATATAGAGGCTAATTGTTGCTTGCAAGATATTATAGAACTCAACTGGGAATACAAATCTAACAACTTCCGCTGTATAGATAGTCTAATATCCAGATCTTGGATCTCAACTCTCGTTTATTGATCACAAGAAAGTGTCGATCGATTATTCTATAGGAATATCGATCGATACACCTTTCACAATATCGATCGATTAATCTATTGGATCATCGATCGATATCGATTATAGCAAGCTTTACGATCGGGTTGAATATGTGTTCACTAGGGTTCCTCAATCAACTCTCTTATGTTTCTAGCAATCCTAACTCAATAGAATTTAGTTCAGAGAAAAGACCAAGCGTTAGCAATTGTGCCTAATGATTCTAAGATCATGGTTCTAGTTCATGACTCTAGAACACAAGCAGTAAGAACAATCTTATGATGAATATCACAACTTAGCAGTTCTATATTTTGGGCTAATCCCTCATAACCTATCTGAACCGTAAACCTAACAAATGGATCTATTCAGACATGAAGTTTGTCACAGAAATCATAAGATGAACAGATAATAAAACTGCAATAGAATAAATATAAAAACCAAAGGAGTTCCAGGAGGACTCTGAAGCAGTTCCTCCTTTCTCTCCTGACTTAGAACTATGAATTAAAGAAGGATTAGATAGCGTGTCGCCGTCAATAATGGCTTAGAAATAACATAAATAGGGTTTTAGGTCGTCCAAAGGCATTCTGGTAATTTGTGGTTACTTCTAGGCTTTAGTCGGTCATAAAATATGGTCAGCCCATATTCTGGCATCACTGTCGACCAATACCAATGCTGTTTCATCGATCGACAGTCCTTCATCTTCTCGACAGCTTCCACTCGCGAGGCAAACTGACCACTCTTCAGTAAAACGGGCATAACTTCTGCTACAAGATGTTGATTGACCTCAAACCGGTGACATTGGAAATATAACTCAAAGATACTTCTTTTATCAAAAGATGGGCTCAATCTAACGTTATCAAGGTCTCCATCCATAGCTAGACATCTGACGCGCATGTGCAGTTCTGCACCTCAAAAGACTCCAAAATCACCATATTTCTCCAGAACGTACATGAACCTGTAAATACTCTAAATAGACTCTATATAATAGTAATTAGTTATTAAAACACTTATTAACCATGGCTAAAAATGGGTAAAATCCATGGTCTATCAATGATCAATAGTATAAAGCAATGTGTAAGATAGTTTTAACTTCTGGAGAATATCAAGAGCTCATGGTTTTAACACTAGGAGATGATAAAAAACCTTCATGGAGTCACATTGAAGGCACTACCAGGGATAATATCCCTTTCAACCTTTGACAACGGGAATCTGTATCAATGGGTTTTGTATTATGTCGTTTGAACTCCAACAGATATAAGAATGATAGTGTGTTTTGTTGTTAGATCAGGGAAGCTAAGTTTTATCAAACTAACTAGGAAGCAGAGTATAAATTGGGGAGGTACGTCAACTTTGATTAACGTACAAGAAAGTTAGCTAATGTTACTGTCCTCAGCCACCTTGACGACATATATTATGTCTTTGATCTATGGGTATTAGAAGATGCCAATGAACATCGATGGTCAATGAGACAATGTTCGTTTCTGAGATCTTGGTGGAACTCTTTTGGGAATATTCCAATATCTTTTCAAGGCACCAACAGGATCGGCGAAATTATTATTGCTCCAAAGTTTTTTGCCATGGGACCTTCAACCTTTTTACATTCTCTTCTTCAATGTAGAAAATAATAATATAAGAAAAGTTCAGGTTAAAGGAATTGCAGATGATGAAGGTTTCACGCATCGGTATGGAATTGTGATCAATGGGGATTGTGAAGTCTATATTTCACAGAACATTGTGCAAATTTTACGTTTTTATACAGTGCTATATTTTTTTTTTCTCATTCAAGGATTGATCTTCGTACTATTAGACCAAACACATATGGGCCGACTGTAGCTAAGCCCATCAAGCCCACTGAGGTTTCTCAACTAGCCGTTGGCACGAACAATGCGGGTCTGAGTCAAAGGAAGAACACACATTCTTGTCGTTACCTGAGTACGGAGAAGCCAGCTTGCTACACCAACACGCCAGCCTCTTCTCTCTTTACCTTTAATAGATTCGATACCCTAGATGTTGGGGTATGCTAACGTGAACATTAGGTTAAAGATGTCTCCTTGTGTCTTCTTGTATATAAGGCGAGTGGCCTCTGTAAGCAGTTCTCAAGTTGAATGAAATACAAAGTATATTTTCATCTTCAGTAAATCTTGTATGTTTCACATGGTATCAGAGCTCCAGTGAGTAGATCCATGGCTGAACAACGAGATTCTCTTTCGACTCTAAGTATAACACAATGTGTCACTCTAACACTCTCATATTCAAACTATCTTCTTTGGAAAACTCAGTTTGAATCTTTTTTTTCTAGTCAGTCTCTTCTCGAATTCATCAATGGCTCCTCTCCTCGACCAGCACCAACAGCCACAGTGCAGAATGGTGACGTAGTTACAGAGGAAGCAAATCCGGAGTTTGTCAAATGGATCAGGAAAGATCAGTTGCTTATGGCGTGGTTGTTTGGTTCTCTAACTAAAGAGGCTCTTCGGTCTGTGTATGGTCTTCAGTCTGCTCAAGAAGTGTGGTTCAGTCTCGGTAAGAAGTACAACATGGTGTATGCTACACGCAAGCTTGACCTTCAGAGAAAGCTTCAGGGTCTGAAGAAGACTCAGAAGACGATGGCTGAGTATCTCAGTGAGGTAAAAAGTGTTTGTGATCAATTAGATTCAATCAGATGTCCTGTATCAGACCAAGAAATGATTTATGGCGCTCCCAGCCGTCTTGACAAGGAGTATGAGTCTATCTGTACGGTCATGGAGCACTTTATGGACTCTGTTCCGGAAATGAGCTTTGAAGATGCGGTGTTTAAACTGGTTAACTTTGATGATAAACTCAAGGTTTACAGTCAAGCTCCAGAGGTTACACCTCACTTGGCGTTTCACACTGATAGAGGTTATTCCAACAGAGGTCGTGGCTACTACAACAACAGAGGAAGTCATAGTTGTGGCTCTGGTGATTCTGGATCTTACTCAACGCGTGGAAGGAGCTTTCATCAGCTGTTCTCCGGCCCCAACTCCACCAATAGGCCTCAATGTCAAATATGTGGTCGTTTTGGTCATACTGCGGTGCACTGTTACAATAGGTTTGATCAGAACTACCAGTCCGCTGAAACTCTTCACAACGCCCTTACCACGGTTAAGCTCTCAGATCAACACCAACACAATGGACAGGAGTGGTATCCTGATTCAGCGGCCTCATCTCACATCACTAATGATGGGTCACGGTTGCAGTCTTCAGAGCCTTATCTTGGTAATTATCAGGTCATTGTGGGTAATGGAGACTTTCTTCCCATTACACATGTCGGTTCTGTAGCTTTACAAACTCCAACATGTATTTTACCTCTTGTAGATGTGTTGGTTTGTCCTAATATTAGAAAGTCTTTACCGTCAGTCGCGAAGCTTACTTCAGACTATCCTTGTGAATTGACTTTTGACAATGAATCTGTGTTGGTTAAGGACAAAATGACAAAGCAGGTTCTAACTCAAGGTCACAAGCATAAAGACATATGTTTTGAAGGATGTTCGGTTTCAAGCTTTCTATTCAACCAGACAGTAAGCAACGAGTGAGAAGATTTGGCATCAAAGGCTAGGCCATCCTCACATGGACATTCTTCATCAGCTTTCAAGGAATAAAGCCATAGTTGTTACTAAATCCAGTACCAATCTGGTCTGTGATTCGTGTCAGTTAGGGAAAAGTTGTAAACACCCCTTTGTGTCTTCTGATTTTGAGTCTTCAAGTCCCCTAGAACGAATTCATTGTGATCTATGGGGACCAAGTCCAATTGTCCCTACTCAAGGATTCAAGTATTATGTTATTTTCATTGATAATCATACAAGGTTTACTTGGTTTTATCCTTTGCGCCTCAAGTCTGAATTTGTCTCAGTCTTTATACGGTTTCAATAGCTTGTAGAGACTCAGTTCCAGTGCAGAATAAAAAAGTTTCAGTGTGATGGTGGTGGGGAGTTCATCGGTAAAAGTTTTCTTACACACTTGGCTCAGTCTGGCATCAAACAATTGATCTCTTGTCCTCACACACCACAACAAAACGGGTTGTCAGAGAGGAAACACAGACACCTTACTGATTTGGGGTTGACAATGATGTACAATGGGAAAGTTCCTCACCATCTTTGGGTCGAAGCTTTCTTCTCATCTGTCTTTCTGATCAATCTCTTACCATCTTCAGTGTTGTCTGATCACAAAAGTCCTTATGAGATGCTCAATAAAAGACAACCTGTGTATACGGCGTTGAGAGTATTTGGTTACAAGTGTTTTCCTTCTCTACGTCCTTATATGCAACATAAGTTGGATCCCAAGTCCTTAGTCTTTGTATTTCTTAGATATAATGAGAAGTACAAAGGCTATTGGTGTTATTATCCACCTACTGGGAGAGTATTCATCACCAGACATGTATTGTTTGATGAAAACTCTTTTCCATTCGGTGATATATACAGTAGCTATCATGCTAAATCTTCCTCTGCCCTGCTCAATGCTTGGCAAGATGCCTCTCTGATCCGTCAACACTCTACTCAGATAAGTCCAAACACTGAAGAAGAGCTTGTACATTGTCCACAGACTGTTGAAGGTACAGCTACTGCACCTCAGGTCGTTCTACCAGTACCATCTCCTCCTCACCCTGGATCGCCAGCTTCTGTTTCAGCGACTGAATCAGATGAAACAATGACCAATAATCAACAGGCGGAAGTACATGAAGAAGAAGTTCAACAACCTCAACCTGTTCATCCAATGACTACAAGAGCCAAGGCAGGTATCAGTAAACCAAATCCAAAGTATGCTCTATTTACTGTAAAAGATTAGTTTGCTGAGCCCAAATCAGTCAACTCTACGCTGAAACATCCGGGTTAGACTAAAGCAATGGATACTGAAGTAGATAATATGGTAGAAACTGGGACGTTCGAGCTAACTCCTCCTGAAGAAGATCAGAATCCACTGAGCTGTCAGTGGGTATATAAGAAAAAGATAAATGCAAATGATACAGTAAGAGGATTAAGAATTCGTCTGGTAGCAAGAGGGAACGAACAGGAGCAAGGAGTTAACTTCATAGAGACATTCAGTCTTGTTGTTCGTACTGCCACAATCAGAACGGTTCTACATGTGGCAGTAACTAAGAAGTGTCTCTACGACAGCTTGATGTGCAGAATGCGTTCTTGCACGGCGACTTGAAAGAGACAGTTTATATGACTCAGCCTCCGGGTTTCGTTGACTCAGAGAGACCTGACTATGTCCGGCATTTGAAGAAAGCCATTTATGGCTTAAGACAAGCACCACGTGCTTAGTTTGATAAGTATAGTGATTTCCTATTGGAGTTTGGGTTCCAGTGCAGCTTTCCCGATCTTTCTCTGTTTATATATCACAAAGGGTCTGATGTCATCTACCTGCTTCTATATGTTGTCGATATAATTCTCACTGGTAACAATGAGAATCTACTTGAACAACTTCTTACTCAGCTTCACAAGCGGTTTAGGATGAAGGATATGGGGGATTTACACTACTTTCTTGGTATTCAAGTTCATCAATATGCGGAAGGTCTGCTCTTAAATCAGGCTAAATATGCTACTGACCTTCTCATCACCGTTGGCATGCTAGATTGTGCTCCCATGCCTACTCCACTGCCACTTAGACTAGAGAAAGTTCCAGGCCAAGATGATGTGTTTCCCGATCCTTCACACTTCTGAAGTCTCGCCGGGAAACTTCAATATCTTACTCTCACCCGGCCTGACATTCACTTCGCAATCAACTTCATTTGCCAAAGAATGCACGCACCAAGTCAGTCGGATTATAGCTTGTTGAAGAGAATACTTCGGTATGTTAAGGGTACGATCGACATGGGCATTAGCATCCGGTCCAGCTCTGATTCTACCCTACTATCTTACAGTGATAGTGATTGGGCGGGATTCAAAGATACAAGACGTTCAACAGGAGGTTTCTGTACGTTGCTTGGCTCTAACGTCATCTCTTGGTCCGAAAAACGTCATGAGACAGTGTCTAAATCGTCCACTGAAGCAGAGTACATGACGATGTCCGCTGCAGCATCTGAAATAGTGTGGTTACAGAACCTTCTTTGGATAGCGGGTCTTCAACAACAAAGAATTCCCTTACTGCTATGTGACAACTTATCAGCCGTATGTCTCACAGAAAATCCGATGTTTCACAAGAGAACGAAGCACTTTGATATCGACTATCACTACGTCCGAGAGAGAGTGGCGCTGAAAGCTTTGGAGGTCAAACATATTCCATCCTCTCTTCAGCTTGCAGATGTCTTTACAAAGTCCTTGAGTCAAGATCCGTTCTTCAAGCTGTGAGACAAACTTGGAGTTTCTCTTCCTTCTACTCCAAGTTTGAGGGGGTGTACTAGACCAAACACATATGAGCCATAGCTAAGCTCATCAAGCCCACTGAGGTTTCTCCACTATCGTTGGCACGCACAGTGCGTGTCTGGGTCAAAGGAAGAACACACACTCTTGTCGTTACCTGAGTATGGAGAAACCAGCTTGCTACACCAACACGCCAGCATCTTCTCTCTTTACCTTTAATAGATTTGATACCCTAGATGCTGAGGTATGCTAACGTGAACATTAGGTTAAAGATGTCTCCTTATGTCTTCTTGTATATAAGGCGAGTGGCCTCTGTAAGCAGTTCTCAAGTTGAATGAAATACATAGTATATTTTCATGTTCAGTAAATCTTGTATGTTTCACGCGTACAAGAGTGATAAGGAAGATTAATTAGTGTTTTATTATTCTCCTTCTTCCTCAATGAATTTCAACTATTATTGTTTAATCACCAAAAACTTGTTTGACAAATCATGCTCCGCACAACAAAACGTATAGCGTAGGTGCCGTTTCGCTCATCAAAGCTAAAATTACGTGTTTTTAGTAATAAAACCATTACATTTTGAATTGTTTTATAAATACGTTTAGCAAATAACTAGTCAACTTAAATCTTTATTAATGACAATTTTCAAGTAGAGTCATCAAATGTGGATGTAAATAATAAAAACATTGCCTTTATATAAGATAAAAGTTATATGCTTTTATAACTTCAACAAATCCAAATCGACAAATCTAGAAATCTCCTAATCAAAATCAGGGTTCTTCTTTCGTTGATAAAGCCAGTCAAACTTAGATAAGTCAAATCTAGAATGGAATATGGTAAACTGAAATATTTGTGACTGACATAATACCAATATTTTGTATATCTATTTGTGCAAAATTGATTTTAATTTTTCAGTGTGAAGAGCTTTATCCATTGCATAAGTCTGTGCGTTCGACAGATCGCCATAATTAATCTTTGTGACCATCTACCCATGTACTGCACAAGGTGTTAACATTTGGAGGATGTCAAGGCTGGAGAGACATTAAAGGCACCATGGGACAATATAGACCCATATCAGTGGGAGTATGCATCAACGGTTTTATCTACTATGGTGCTTATAATTCAACTGATGTTATGAATCCAGTTATTGTGTACATATTTTGATGTTAGATCTTAAAAAATAAGATTTATTTAAGCACATGGGCATGTTGAGTGAAGATTGCTGGGATATATAGACATTTATACTATCAACGATTCATGGGGAGATTAAGGTTTGTGCTAGCGACGCACGCCTTTTGTGGAGATTATATGGGTAAAGAGACGTTTCTACTAGCGAGGCTTTAGATATTGTGGAGGTACAGAGACGTTTGTACTAACTGGCGATGCCTTAGAAATTGCATGAATGTAGAGATGGACTATTGTACTAATGACAGTATCTGTTTATACACAAATATCCATATGGGGATGGATTGAATATAATGGGAAGCTAGCTTCTATCGTGAGGGAACCTTATGATTCCAAAGTTTCGATTTATGGATGTGTGTTCCCTCCTCTGCGTGATATTCTGTTTAGAGCAACAAAATACCCAGGCACCAACAAGGCTGGTGAGATCATTATGGTCCCACACACGTGTTGTCATACGAGGTCCAACCATTCTACATTTTCTACTACAATGTCAGAACAAACAACGTCCGGAAAGGTGTGCTCTTAGGAATTGGAGACAAGACGATGAAGACTTTGGAAGCGTATATGTTATATCCGTATCGCACATCAACATGTTGAGAGTATTGCTTTTCTTAATATATAACCTAACTTGAAAGCCAAATGTATGAATAATGCAAGAGATCGAGCATGGTAAACTCTGTTTTTCTATTTACTTATCTTTTCAACATTTCCAAGTCTTAGGTTTTCAACAGAAAAGGCTTATTTGTCATTTTTATAACCTGTCAAACAAATTGAGAAAGATCATTTCCAATCTACAACGCGTCAACACCATGTATGAATTGCTTGAGAGTTGTCAAATACACAACTAAACATGATTGTGGATGCAGGCCAGATTTAATGCACAGGAAAATATATTTACTATTAGAGTCAAATATTTTCCAACTATATAATTTGTAACTGGTTTTATTACTTCCTTGAATCATACATAAGTTTCCAAATTAATAGCTGATACAAAAACTTTGAAATTAACCTCAAGTAATATGTGAGAAGCTAGGCCTCAATGAGTGTCATCATGTATTTATGGAAACCCTTGAGGGATACTTGGGACAGAAGGCAACCAATTATCGGATTCATCAAATCTTGGACCAAATGGTTCGGAAGGAGGGGGCTGATCTAAGAACGGTAAGGGCGGAAAATCAGGGAGAGAGTGCCAAACCGGTACAGGAAACCTACCCTTTTCAAGATCGGGAAATGTTGGCGGCCGCGGAAGGAGTGGCAAATCAGGCTGAGGCGTCACTATTGGTTCCTGGAAAGACGGAAAGTCAGGGAACCCAAGGTCGTGTACCGGTGAATTACGACCGGAAGATGGATAATCATCAGCGCTAATCTGAGCTACATTAGCCTTGGATGATCTCACTAGTCGTGATGAAAATATTTCTTTGGAGTCGAGGATTAAGAAAAAAGTTAACACGATGATGTATCTAAGCACAAGTGACAGTGAAGCCATTTTTGTATTAGTGTGGATTAAAATGATGTTTAGTCCTTTGTGCGATCATAGGGTTCATGAAGTTTCAAATTTATAGGTTTGAATTTAAGTTGTTGACGATTGTAAAATCTTCGTTATATATTTTGCATTGTGTTCCTACTTTCCACCAAAGCATATGCTAACATCAAAAGTCAAACGTCATGTCAACTACGAGTGTTTTGACCAGGATCAACCCGAGATAATTCCAACTGTGTATCCCACTCCCACCCAATTGGGTCAACGGGCACACACTATATGGTCTTATTTTTTTACAACCAAACCCATATCGAACAGAAAAGAAAAAAAAAACATGATTAGATTTCAATTTTTCTAGATTCATAAATAAAATTGAAAATTTTCCAAAGAGCCAACACCAAACTTAACCTCGTAAAACATGGGGTGATCACCATCCCTCATGGATGTCTTGGCGGACTCTCCGGCTAAACTCTGGTGGACAGTCATTGGCGCTAGTCGAATCCTCTCGAGGCTCTGGATACCAGGGTCATCGAAAAGAAAAACACTTGTCAAACAACATTTTATTTTCATAACGATTCAGAAAACTGAAACTGAAGCGATCTCTTTCTTTCTTTAAGAGCAACATTAACCGCTACTACTTGTGAGGTTTCTAAAAAAAATATATTAATATTTAACTATTTTAGTTTTCTTGAAACACGTTGAAACATTGCTTAAAGGACAACTGTCTTTTTAAGTACCAAACGGGTTATAAAAGATTACTAATTAAGAAATTTTGTGTTGTTTATCTTTCCTAAATTATTATTCTTCATTTATTTTTATTTTTAAGAACTCCTTTTCATCCCACCTTGGAAGTGCTCTAAAGTTTTCTATAGATTATAACTGTGAAAACTCTATGTACCATAAACAATTTGTTAGCACTGTTCTCTCTTTGTCAACAACAAATGTTTTATTATTATTATTACATATAGTATTAGTTTTAATATGTTTATAGGCTCTTTGATGCGGTCACATACATGCAAGTTGAAATTTAAATGGTGCGTAGTTGCGTACTAAGTTGTTTAATTGGTTCTCATTCCTTCATAAGTCATTATCTTAGACTATCAATTTAATTTGATGACATACTTTTCTATTGACGTGCAACCCAAGCCAAATTTTGTTAGAACAATTTAGAGTACAGTAAAGCCAAAAACTGGCTAAAGAATCAGCACCATATATTAAATAGGTCGATTCCATTTATGTCTCAAGGAACCAAAACAACAATCTGTGGGTGACTTATCAAAGAGTTTTCTTCCCAAGCATCGTTTGTTCATCTTCTTGTCTACACACGTGGTAGAGGAATCTTCTTCTTTGGTAACCAATCTGGACATGACAATACGTTCCGTGACCTTGAATTTATACCTCAAAGTGTGCTCATATCTAAAAAGAGTTTATTGCTCAATATCTTTAGTTTGTATATATGTTGCTCAAAATCTAAAAATATTTTTTTTTTCTTTTTTCTCCAAATCCAAAGTAAAGGAATAACGTACCATACCTGTTATAGAATCAGTACTTCAAGTGCCAGTGGCTTTTCATTGATAATCAGGGGTCATGTGAAGCTCAACAGCACCAGTAAGGTTCCAGGGTTAACACTTACAAAGCTCCAGCAACTGCGTTGAAAGTAGCATAGACCACCCTTCTCCCCTCTGGACAAAGGAAGTCACTACAGATTAAACTTAATGTCCTTAGCTATTGATCAATCACAAAAACAAAGAAAACAATTATGGTGTGCCAACTAATCGGACATGAGCATAGCGAGATGAAACATTAGCCTATCACGCCCAAAATATTAGTGGTTAATATGTATGTATTATTTGGCCCTAAATGATTAAGAGAGGAAAATATTTGTCTGGTAGTACAGTTAAATTCTACAGTTTCCACATTGAGCAATACGAAGAATTGAAGAATTTTGTATTATTGGCATTAGCGAAAGAATCGAACATTTTTTACCTAGTTTTACACTTCTAACGCTAAGGTTAGGTTATTTGTTTACTGAAAGTTTGCTGAGGGAAAACGAACAAAAGATTCTGAATAAAATGCTCCCAAGAAAAGAAAAGAATCAGAAAGAAACTTCTTCTATCTATCCAGAAGGTAAGTCACTATTGGTTGCTCAGAGTTTGGTAAAAGTCCTTGTTGCTGTTTGAGCTTCTTTTACATCAAATCCACTCCGAAAAGTTTTCCTTTGGTAAGACTCACGGAGCAGTTTGATGATATGAAGTGATCTTTTGATTCAGATTGAGTTTGGTTCTTGTGGTTCCAGTACTCGATGAGTCTATGGTTTGGGTCAAGAGCTTCAATGGCCTGAAGAGAAAGATCAAGTTGTGTAACACAGTAAAAGATCATGGATACGTTTTGAGTGAAAGGGTTGGACTTAATGTTTTACCTGAACTGTAGACTGCGAGAGGAGACCAAACATTTGAAGCCCGTTAATACTTTCAAGCCGCGGTAAAGTAGTAAGACCAAGATTTGTGGATGTGTGTTTAACTCGCTGCAACACCATCTCCCAGCATTGTTGGGCCGAGACATTGAAGAAGCTCTCGTCTGGAGATTCTTCCAGAGTAACCTGAACAACAACAGAGGAAAGAATAGTCAGGTGTTGTTGTTGCTTTTGAAGTATCCAATAGAATGTTATTTAGGGGGAAAAAAGCTTTATACCCTGAACAATGGGCCCATGAGTCCTGCATCCAAAACCTCAGAGATGTAATAGCTCATTCTTGTTGGATCAAGCACGTTGTAGAACTTGACACGACTTGTGAATCCTGTAAATGTTGTAAAAAGACCGAAAACATCAACAACCTTTTGAGCAGATTTCTGATTTATGTCACTAAAGGGTTATTCGAAGTTTGTACCTTTTGGCAAAATAGCATGCTTATTGCACCAAAGCTTTCCAAAAATCAAGAAACCGAGGTTTATAGGCTCCACCGATGCACTAAAGTTCTCTGAAGTGTTTATCTCGCCACTGGTGCTGACTTCTTCTTCTTTAGGGTTTTCCAGACAATCCAACTCCAAGTCGATGTTCAGATCAAACGAACCTTCCTTTAGCTTCTTGTCCTCCTCCTCCTTGATAACTGAAATTGTCTTATTTTGATATTCATCACTGTGTTGAACACCTAACACCTTGGAAGCCCATATCTTTAAATCATCTGATTCCCCTTCCAATGCTCTCACCAACGAGCTTAACTCATCCATGGTGTAACGGAGGAGGACAAATCTATCCTTCTCTTCACATGAACACAGATCGTCCGAGTGTTTAAGACACGCGTATTCATCAGGCGAGCACTTGCAGCCAGAAGCAGAGAGATGCAAATCATAAAAGCATGAGAAGCATTCCCTTTCACAGTTTGAATCAAAGTCCTTCTCCATCTTCACCAAGCTCGAAGATTCCCTATCAATATCTGCAAGTCTTTCCTCTTCCATACGTAACCGAGCCTATAAACATTTTTAGGACAAAACAAAAAGCACTTTAGAAAGTAGAAACCATACTTTAAGTAACATAACTCAAGTAGCCACCGTTGTTTCTATTACCTGGACCGCGTTGGTAAGTGTTCCGTTCTTCCCACAGAAACTCTTCCATCTCAAGTTTGTCGTGCTTTCATTTCCAACAGAAGAAGCTGAGAGTTCCCAAAGAGCCTTTACAGCTTCATAAGCTGCTCCGAGGAGAAGTTTGTCATGAGAGAGAGAGGTCTTCCTCGTCTCTTTACTGTATAGCTCCACAGCGTTCTGTCCATGAGCCAACCAATCAACCGGAGCAACATTAACCGCTTCTGCACAGTTGAAACCGCAGTTGAATCCAGCATGATACGCCCTCGGGAATGTAAGTACATACTCCCCTGCATTCTGAACCACACGATAAACCTGGACTCCCTCATCTTTTAGAATTGAAGGTGAAAATTGAGTAACCTATATAACCAATAGAATAGTTAGTCTCTAAACATCAAAAAAAAAAAAAAAAAAAAAAATCTAATCTAATAGATGTTTTCGTCCTAACCAGGCCGTGAAGTAGATCAGGCTGTTCTTCAAACAGATCAGGTAGATGTTTTCTCATCGCCTTCTCGAGTGCGGTTGCATTGCTTCCTGGAACACCATACCATACTTTTGGCTCCCCAAAGTGATGATAATTTAGTGAATACAGATGATGGTCCTCCACATGCTGTTAAACCCAATAACAAAAAAAATTAATCAACCATCCCACATCACTACTGGGGTTGAAAGTGTGAAAGTGTACTCACCCAACAAAATGAAGAAAAACACATTCCTACATAGAGCCATGGGACTAGAACACCAGAGATATTGCAATCCTCAAAAGAGAGAACAGAGCCAGGGAGACGCGGTAAGTTATTCAAGTTCCAGCCAGAGACTACGTACTGATCCATATCTCTATCCCCTTTCTTGTAAAACCCGCTTCCAAGTACCACGTTCTCCAAGTCAGCTCCATAATATACCTGAAACAATTTTTAAAAAATGGCCTTAGATTAGTTATAAAATGTATGTGGTTAAGTGGTGTAAAAAAATGGTCTGTATCTACGTACCTCAACTTCATCTGTTGGTTGTTCAACTATCCGCCAGTACTCGCCTTCGATATCCTCCACAGACGGTGTGAATTTTGTTTCACCAACAGAGTCTTTCTTCTCAAAGTAAGCCTCTCTAAAATGCTGAGCGTATTTCTCAAACTCTTCCAGAGTAAAGTCTGAACCCGAGTTAAAGCCGAACTTCTCCTCGGCCTCAGGAGAGGAAGCAGGTTCAGAGGGAGAAGAACCAGAACCAGAGCCAGAAGCAGAAGCAGAAGCAGATCGTCTCCTAGAGGAACCCATCCTAGAGTTTCTTCTCCGTTTACGTTTCCTGCTCTTTGGTTTCTTCTTCATGGGTTCCCGGTTCTGAAGCAGGTCCACGTTCTGGATCCGAGTGGGAAACTTGGTATGCTCCCATATAGTCTTCTCCTTAAGCCGGCAAGGAGGCGTCCATGTTGGTGGTGGGATGATTCGACAGATACCATATGGCTCCGCTAGTGGACGTATCTTTTCTATATATGCAAGTGTATCTTCAAACTCCTAATGAACCCCCAAGAGGACGAAGTCAAAACATGAACAAGAAGAAAACGAAAACGAAAAAACAAAAAGCAATGAGTACCTCTAATGATGGAGAGAAAACAGGAGCTTCATCAACGATTGGTCTCTGCGCTTCATCTGGTAACCATCTAGCAAGAACCTTTGACATTATACAAAAAAGCATCATGTAAGATCAACGTTGTTTTAAAGATTTTAATCTTTTAAGAACTGCATCATATTATTATATATAATAACAATACTACTCTTACCTTTCGATGACGTGGACTAGTAGGTTGTTCCATGCTAGTGTCTTTGTCCGTATCCTTGTCTGGTGGATGATTCTTCAGAGACATATCCTGTAACATATACAGATTTATGTTTTAATTACGCCCAACAAAGAACTAATATTAAGAGTTAGACACTGTGTTCACCAGATCAAACAAACACCAAAAAAGAATGATGAACAGAGAACAAAACCAATCTAGATTTCAACATGAACGAATCAAATAAACATAAAAGAGATCTATGATTATGTATTAACGAGATCCGAAAAATAATTGTATTCTGTGACTGTTACGAATCTACCATGAACAAAACCAAAAGTATATAAACAGGTAATCTACAATCTAAATACTGTGGTTTGATTCAAGCAGATGAAGACAACGTTATATGGTTTTGAGCGATTAACAATAATAAACGGAGATTAATTGATTCAATTATCCATATATCAGATAAGTAATCAACAATGAAAGCTAACCTCGTTGATCTCAGATTGTGATTGAGCAACACTGAGATGTTCCATAAGGATTCAAATCACTCCACAGAGAAGCTAAGTTTCTTCGATTGAGAGCCAACGAAACTGAGAAAAAAAAAAGATAAGACAACGATGTTATAGAAAACATATATATCCAGACGTTAGACAAGTTAAAAGGCCTAACCCTAATTGAATTCAGTGGATCAACAACACCAACACCAAACTGAACAAACCAAAAAAAAAATTAATTCACAGGAAGACGAGTTTGAGAATTTCACAAGAAATAAAATTATTATTATTTTTGCAGATTTTGTTTACCTAATATTGCAAACGAGAGCGCTTCAAAGTTTGCCTAATTAATGCTTAGCAATTGAATTCGCAGTTAAAAACAGAAATACCCAAATCTGGGAAAATTAATGAGAGGGAATTAATTGACCTAGCCAGTAACCGAATCACAAGGAACACATATACAGATATATACAAAAACTCAACCGAACTTAACCAGCAAAAGGACTCATAAATTTCGATTAAATTAAAATATTAATTAATTAATTAAAGGTTTAAGAAAAAAAAAAAAGGAAAGGTCGAAAAGAGATGGAGTTTACCACCTCAAATGAACGGCTGAGATTTTTGTGATTTCACGAGTTTTTTTACTTATGGAATATAAAAAAAAGTCGAAATATCGGAACTTGTAAATTGTACGATTGGATAAGAAAAAGGAAAAAATGAAATAAAAATGATTAGAGATGAGAGACAGAGAAAGACAAGAAAATGATTCGAAGATTAGTTTTCCCTGGGGGACAACGATGAAACCGGAGAACACCCGCACGCACGCACACAGTTTTTAACGGATCAGCGCTAGATCACTAAGCTGACGACACGGTCCACACAACTTACGGTACGATCCTTCTCTACATGTATTTTCACCATATTACCCTCAAGTTTTCTCTCTATTTGCGGTTGCATGCCATTATTCCTTTCTTCCGTCATCGTTGTCCTCGTCTTCGTCTTCAGGGTTTTTGTTTCTCTCCGCGTCGGGAAAAAAAAGAAGTAGTGTTACTTTGACCGTTTCTTTTTTTTTTCATTTGAAACTAAATCTTTGACCGTTTCTTCTTTCTTACGAAAACGCGAATATAATTGAAATTTCATTTTTACCCCGTCATTTACTATTTCTTCTTTTTATAAACTGTTACTACTTTTGGAATAGATCATAAAAGGTACAAACAGTTAAAAATGGTAGATTGAATAAATTTAGATAAAATCAAGTTTGACTGCAAAAATCACTAAAATGCATAATGAAACAATGAGGAAAGCTAAAAGAAACAAAAAGTGCAAAACTAAGAAGATCAACTGTGAAGTACAACAGAGTACTTTTTAAATCGATCAGAGACGAGTCTTCTTATTTTTCTGGTTCTGTCTTGTCTTCTTCTACTTTTCTCTTGTTTGCGCTCATTCCAGGAGGACAATCCCTCACCTGACCAATAAAACACCAATAAGCACAATGCGTTAGAAATGGAGAATCTTTTACCGTAACAGATTGAAATTAGAGTAAAATAATTCTATACGTATCGAATTTCCACAAAAATAAAAATAAAGTAAAGGTGGGTGATTACAAGTCGAGCAACATAATCAGCTACGAAGGCGCTTGTGCTCTCACTCTCAGGGTTTGGCTGCAAAAAGCGTTATTATTATTTATAAAAGCAAGATCCTAGCTAGTACTTATCAAAAAAAAAGAAAGATCCTAGCTAGTACATTGCAAGGGAAACAAAAGATAACTCACGGTAAAAGGAGAAGTTGCAGTTGATTCAGTTTCTGCATTAGCTTTACGGTTCCTCCGGTTAACCCGGTTAGTTTGAGGATGAAAAACGCGGTTAACTTGATGGGGAATAAGGGGGTTAGTTTGAGGAACAACCCGGTTAACTATAAAAGGATTAACCAGGTTGACATGAGGAGGATTAACCAGGTTGACACGAGGAGGAATAACCGGGTTAGTTTGAAGAGGAGAGCTTCTTGATATTTAACCCAGTTACCTTCAAAAGGACCAACCCCGTTAACCTGAAGAGGAACAAACTGGTAAAATGAACTATCCCCATCATTTGTTTCCTAAACAAAAAAAAAAAGTAACATTAGGCATCATGAAGATATTGCAGACAACTCATTCAACTTACAAATGATAATATAAAAAGGGAGAGACTTTACCTGTGGATGTGTGATGTGTTTGCAGGGATAACATTTAACAGATCGATCATCCTTTTGATATATGATTGTTGCATTACATCCACCACAGACCAGAGATTTAAGACTAGGCATAGGACGCCAGGAACTACAACAAGGACATTTCACTGTTCCTCCTGTGCTGCTTCTATAAGATAAATTAGCCTTACAGTTTTTACATGGAAGCCTAGCTGCAATCAGATGCCCTGTAATAACAAATCAAGATCTTAATTAACGATTCGATTGAGAAAAAAAGACCATTGCTATAACTTACAACGAATGAATAGAAACAGTTTGGTTTATAGATATATACCGAGATGAGGTGTGAATGGAACGTGACATTGTGGACAGATGACTCTTAGTCCTCCTGTTCCAAGCTCAGCAAAATGATATCTTCCTCGTCTGTTTGCTTGGTTCTGCATAGCTCTGAGAACACACAAACCAAAGAAGATTTAACAATCTAGAATTTCGAAACATCAAAGGGAAGAGCAAAAGATTTTGTTTACCTTGAAGATGATAAAAGAGTGTTTTTGATCATATGAAAAGAGATTATGAGTTAAAGCAAAAGGGTCTTTGTTGGTCCTTTTATTAACCATGAACAGTCATAAACGTACGTTAAGCAACTCTTCATGTATAGAACTTTAATGTAATTTTATTAACTTGGAGAAATTCTTATCTATTTTAGCTTAACTTTTCCCATATATAAAAATTCGTAAAAGAATGAACATGAAAATTCGTCTCCATTTCTCCATTGTACGTAGAAAAAAATAGAATAAGATCTTTTATTTTAAACACATCCACCCGCGCCTTATACAAATACATCATTTCTTAAAAAATGTTTAAGACGCGGCTGGATGTGTTTCAAATAAAGTATATATGTATGTGTAGTCAAATGTATCTTATTCTTTTCAAAAATTTGTTTTATGCCAAATGCACATCATTGTTTAAGACATTAGTGTTTAAGACGCAGTTGGATGTGTTTCAAATAAAATAGATGTACAAGAGATTTGTTTAATTAGGAGTTTAAGATGATTTGTTTTAAAATGACAAATTTATTGTTATACAAGCACAATTTTTTTTAAAGTCAGTGTTATAGAATTACTATTTGATAAATTGCGTTTGAAATCCAATGTCATTAAATATTTTAAATTATAATTTTCAGAAGTCTTCTTATTATTTTAGAGTGTTTAGCTAGAGTTTCTTAGTTTAAAATTTAAAAATACTATTTGATAAAATGTTTTGAAATCTAATGTTATTGAAAATAGTTTAATTTATAATTTTCAGGTGTTTTCTAATCATTTTAGAATGTTTAGGTAAAGTTTCTTTTTTAAAAAAAAATCAAATCTCATAATTTTATATGTGATTTTAGAATGGTCTAACGAAAATCATGTTAAAACTCAATTGATCTAAAATCATTAAATTTACTAAAAATCGATTCATTTCAAACTCTAGACTTAATACACTCCATGTAATAATATTTGTTATTAATATGTGTTTCTTATTCAAACTAAACTTTGGGGTAGTAATAAGGGTGATTTTTTGAAATGTACATAGTAGAAGAAAAATTATGCATTGGTATGTGTGTCAATTTGGTATGATATTGGATGAGTTTCTCCTTCTCCGTGCGTGATCATTCGTCAAGGCAATGTTGTATATAACACTATAATATAATTGTTAAATATATAATACAGAACAATCATTTAACAACAACTAACACTATGTGGAGAGAGGGAGAGATTCTAAAGCTGCATTTCTATTATATGTTTCTCAGATAGAATAGCACACAACAAACTACTACATTTCATTTTGAACTGTTCATGTTCTCCAGAGTTGGTGGATAACAATCATAAAGTGTTTTGATAAAAAAACAATCATAAAGTGTAGGAAAACATACGATTTGCGGAGTAGTCAGTGGCACTGTCGCCGGAGTTTTCCATCTTTTTCAATTATGAAACTTAATATCATATCCTATACTATACCATATTGTATTTCTACATGGTATAATCTTTGTTTTACCGATTGAAAGTGTTTAACACCTTTTTGGCCATTATCGATTTTCAATAATATAGTATTGTATGTTGTTGCTTGTATTTCCTAGTCTTAATCAATAAATATAAACTATTTGATTCATAAAAATGATACAACAACAAAATATAACATATGTCTTTTACTGTAAAACTATATTTCTATTTTATGTTCAATAAATAAAATAGAACTAAACAAATTTTACATTTTAGACAAATAAGAATCGCGAGGCAGAAGAGAAATATGATTAGCAGAGTGTTGGTTGAGTTGCCAAAGTTGATGAGAAAAAATAAACCACCGCATAAGATGAAAGAGAAAAATAAACGTTGAGAAAAGGTAAAGAGAATACGAGTGGTGATGGTGGTCAGAGGAAACAGTGGAGACAATGCCGACAATGGTGGAAGCAATGATGGTTGTAAAAAATAAAATAATTGGCATATGTGATGGTAGTGTTACAAATAGAAATGACTGAGGCGGAAAAAAATGAAATGGTCGGAGATGGAAGAAGATAAAATTATTAACGTAGAAGAAAAGAAAATATCTGGTGTGTGTAATACCAAAAAGTAAAAAATCAATTAATACATGATCTATACTACATTAAAAGGGTTATATGAACATCAGAGAGTGTGTCCACGTAGGCTTAAAAAATCAACCAATGAAAAACTTGATTTTTGCCACGTCACGTCAGCTTATTAGAAAATGAAAAAAAATTGGGTTCTTTGTGTCGACTCATCCTATTTCGTTTTGGCCCAAATCGACCCACTTCCAAACCCTAATATCGTATGGAAGTGTCTATCAGTTCTGACTCACACCCTTCATCTTCTCCTTTTCATGTTCATTATCTCTGTTACTGCGATCCATATCCTATCAATCAATATGTTCTTCACTCCCATCTTTATGGATTCTTTTCAACTCCCTTTTTATTTCTTTTTTTCCCCATTAATTTCAACCCTAAAACAGGGATCTGAAACAGTACAATCGTCCAATGTACCAGAGAAACGTCGGCTCTAGGTTACAAGGCTTCAACCTCAGTCACAAACAAACAATCTAATAGCAAAGAGGAGAATGGTATGAGCAAAAGAAGGCTCGAGAAACTGAGTCCCGACCCCGAATTGAACACCAGCAGTCGGCATTCCGGTGGGCCGCGACTTCACGATGGGGCGTCCACAATCAGCGCAAGATCCGTCGACAGTTCACCATCATGCTTGATCACCTTCAGAGGAGCCCCGCGGCCGCAAAATGCCGGGATCTGAAGACCCGACTCCAAACCCTAACCGCTTCCAGATCATCCGTAGCGCCGTCGTCACACAGGTCCGAGAAATCCGCGCACTCCGCCTTCGTCGTTCCGTTGGAGAGAACAGACCACACCTGAAAGGAGAGCAACCAGAAGAACCGCCATCCCCTTTGATGGTCCCATCGTCGGCAGTCTCTCTTCACCAGATCCGACACAATAGCTCTAGATCCCGATGATCAACTTGTGGTACCGGCTTCTACTCCGTCGTCCTCAAAACAGAGCGTGTCAGCCAGAAGATCCGACAAACCACCAGGACCGTTGAGCTAACGTTGAGGCCCGCCGCTACAGAGACCTACCCGTATCTCGGAAAAGAAGGAGGAGTGCCTCCAAATAACGCCAAAACGAAACTGTTCCGACAACGTAGAACGAGATCCGAAAGAGAAAGAGGGGTGGGAGACCGCCGACGAACCGACAAAGTCGCCGGAAAGCTGAAACTATGACAATGAGATCCACCGGAAAGTCTCCAGTCGTCCTGTATTTTAAAGCCATCTCAGCCGAATCAGAACTACTGCCTTCCAGTTCGTCTTGTGACCTATGTTGTTCTCCCATACCAAAATATCATCATCCACCAGCGTATTGCCTTCCGGTTCGTATTAGGTTCGTAAGTGAATTTTTTTTGTCTTCTTTTTTTCACACGTTTGAAACGCTCCCATCATACAATACATGAATAACAACTACTTCTTATGCAGCTCTGTCACTGTCTATTTAACTCTGTAGGATGATGCCGGGCAACATTCAGTTGATTTTTTAAAGAGAATTTATGTTCTTTGACACATGCACATGTTGAGTTTAATGAGTTTGGTGGAAGCTCAATGTTAGCAAAGATGATTTCTACTTGACACCAGCAAATTATATTAAAGAACTTGAGGAAACTATGCTTCAGATTAACATAGATGGATTCAAGTTACTTCTCTTTATATTCATTTTCTGGGTAAAATCTGGTTTGAGTTATTGAAAAGTCTTTATACTAACGAGAACTATGCAGTGTCAGATTATTTATGTTGTGGTGAGGTTACGAAGGGAATCTCTAAGAGTATCTGTTCTGAGGAAGAATCATGTTCCTATAAAAGGGCCGTATTATCTGTTGTAGAGAAGACTCTGGACATGATATATCAGAAGAGTTCATCCCTTAGCAAGGTAGTTTAGTTACCATGTTCATATCTATTTATTTACACAATTATTGTTTCTGTTTGAAGATCAGGTCGCACGTGTTTGCAACAGCGTAGTTATAATATATACCATCATTGATTCCATTGCTTGGCTTGCAAAGTTAAAGGTGTGCTCTAGATATTTATATAGTCATAGTTGAACTATATAAACAATGTTAAGACTTATATCTCACTCTAATTATTATTCTTTTGCAGCGCTTATCAGTTTTATCTTGAACCACCAACTTTTATTGGAAACACGTACGGTATGTTACAAACTGCTGATACATTTTATTTGATTTCAGTAGTTCACATATTAGGAAGAAACAGGCTTGAGATTAACGTACTGTGTGACATGCATCTTTGTGGAACAGCTTGAGAGGCTTTTCCAAAGGAATTAGTTAGGTGTCTGTAGTGAAGCTTTCGCTACAAGTTGTAGCCTACAATTAGGCCTGGAGCGGCTCCAACGGCTCCTGATATGCGAGTTAGACTATCTCAGATAGAGCCTGACTTCCTAACCAGGTCAGTTATTTTCCTTTACTGTTTAAACCATCATGGAATCCATTTTGTTATCTTATCATTTTCGTGTGATTCCTTCTTTGCAGAGATTAATGAAGGGTCAAACTAATAAGGATAATTCTAAGGGTTCACGATGTTTTTTTTTACTTTTTTAAAGTTTAACTTTTAAAGCGATATGTATTCATTTCTTATGATTAGATATTTGAGCTTATAAGGTCTGTCATACACTCTGATGCCAAATTTCAAATATCATCTGGTTTATGAAAATTAAGCTCACCAGTTTTAGGAAGATACAAGTATTGTTGTATATATGAAAATATTTTTGGGTTCGCACAAAAGTAAGCTCAAAGGTTTTGTTACTCTTTAACATGTTTCTCCCAAGAAACATAGAATCGGAGCTCTTTGCGTTTGCATCATCACGATTTCCTCTCCCACATGTAATGTTATAGAGAACAATTGAATTAAGTAAAAAATATATATATAATTTGAAACCAACTAAAATATTATTTATACATCCGTCACGTTTTATATACACATTTCTCTAAAATACTTTTTTGGCATGAATTACTATATTTTCCAGAATAAAAATCGAGAAATACAGTGTTCTTCTCTCACATAATGACAATATTTTATAAGAAACATAAGCTAATTCTTGAATATAAAATAGTCTTAATAGAAGGATAATTCTCTCGAATAGTTTTTTTTAAGTGTTTGTCACAAAAATAGCCTCCAAAAAAAATGACCAAAATAGTTTTTTTTTTTTTTTGAAATTTTTAATATTTATTTTTTATTATTTTAAATTTAAAATCTTATCCCCAAAACGCCACCCTTTAACTCTAAGCTCTAAATCTAGATTAATTAACCCTAGGGTAAAAATGTGTGTTTTAGCCTTTAATAAAACTTATTTTGGTCATTTTCTTTATTGAGAGCTATATTGTGACAAAAACTTAAAAACGGCTATTTTAGAGAAATTCTCTTATAGAATATTAAATTTGAACTAATATCTCAATAGTATATTCCCTTAGTAATGTGTTCTATAAATATAAATTTAATATAGTCTTATGTTTTAATATAATAGATATAACTGAAAATTACCTCAAATCAAAAAGCATACTAGAATCAATATAAGGATGTACGTAGTAGGAGAGGAATATTTTTAAAATTAAAAACCTACTAATAATTATATCACAATAATAAACAAACTACAAAGACAAGGGTTAAAACAAAAATAAAACAAAAATATAGCTAAACATATAAAAAAGCCTAGAGGAAACACATAAACGAAAAAAACTAAAAAAACTAAAAACCAAAGATAATTAAATACTTAGGAAGAACAACCGAAAACAATGAACCTCCAAAACTGAGAAATTAAAAAAAAAAAGATATTATAGCCCTAAGACACAACTGAAAAGTATGTAAAAAAAGAAAAGTTTAATGAATTTTTTTTATCATAGTTTCACATTCGTGTGGTTAACTATATAAGATGAAAAACAAATACTTAATGTTGATAACGATCATTAATCCCAAATTATGAAAGATTAGAGATCCATATTACTTGATATCTCTTAAAAGATCATAGTGCAAGATAATTAGTCATAACTCCAGAAACATTTTTAGCTAAAAAAAAACTCCAGAAACATAAATTAAAGTTTCAAATGAAAATTAAGAAGAAAAAAATACAGGTAATAGATACCACGTAGGAAGTCAACAAATATCAACGATTAAGAAAAAAATAACACCAAACTCAGTGTGTTAATCATGCAAATCATTTTTGATTTAAAGAATTGTAAGCATATTTTGCAATAGCAAAAATATGTCGTATAGACTACATTGTGTTAGCAAATCATATTCCAAATTTATAAGAACCAAAGGAAAATATTGAAATTTATAAAACCAGTAAATATTTATAAAGAATATAAATCAAACAAAACAATCCACATAATAGTATAAATGATAAATTAGCAAATTTAAAATATCTAACCGCGCGTAGCGCGGTAAAATCCCTAGTATACATAAATTATCATATCCAAGCATTTGCAATGGGTAGAAACTTAATTTCTCTACTAATAACATACATTTTCTTAAATCTCTAAATGCTTTTTTTGTCGTCCCCTCTCAAAGTTTAGTTTAAATAAGAAACAAAACAAAAACTAAGTCTTTGTTTTGAGATTTATATATCAGATGCTTCTTTCACACACTCAAAACCAAATCGAGATTACAAAATATTCCAACGGTACGTATGATCATATGACACCCCTTTGAGAGGAAAAAAAAACAAAGCAGGGGGTTATCAACTGCGATTTTCAGAAGTTTTTAGAGCCTTTCCAGAACATAGATTCTGTTTTAAAAGAGTCTTAAAAGCCTGAAAAAAGCTTGGATCATATGTACAGAAGAAAGACCGTAATTAAGTTTATAAAAGGGAAAAGCAAACCAAAATCCAAAATGAAGCAATTCTAATGCAGATAGTAAAAAAGGGAGAGTCTGCAGCTATCTAGAGTGGAGGCCGTTGCAGTATCCGTTATTGTATCTTACATCAGCCATGCCATTGGGAGCTTTCTTGGAGGTTCCATTGACGAAAACGCTTTTCGGACAGTTACTAATCAGATGATGAACAGAAGCTGGATTCATGACTGTGTCTAGCTCACCACACGATGCTGCAATGAGTCCTGCACAAAAAAAAAGAAAGAAAAGAATGTAAGAGTTTGATGTGTTGATTCAAGAGACAGATAGATGTAAAAGTTTGGAATGGGTCCGAACCTATGAAGAGAGGAGAAGCTTTGCCGGGTCTGGATTTGTACTCTGGGTGGAACTGAGCACCAATGAAGAAAGGATGGTTTGGAAGTTCAACAATCTGCCAATTAGTCAAAGGATTTGAGTTTGCAGCAAATGTAGACAAACAGATTTTTGAAGGATTAAAAAAAAAACAGACCTCCATGCGTTTGCCAGTTTCATCTTTGGCAGCAAAAGAGAGACCTGCCTTCTCTAGCCGCTCAACCATATCAGGATTCACCTGCAACAATTGTGTATCTCTATATCAACAACTCCATTTTTCTTTTCATTTTAACTAATAAGATATTCAAGAATCACTATAGAAATTTATACCTCGTATCTATGGCGATGCCTTTCATCCACAGAGCTTTTGTTCCCGTAACTGTAAGTAGACAGAATGAGAATCATCATGGTAAGTAAGTAACCCTGTAGCGGTTACAGAGTAAAACTTTTAAATCAATGGTTCTTACAGTTTAGCAGATTTGCTGTCTTTGACTGTGAAGATGGATTTTCTTGATCCTAAGCGCATAGTGCCTCCCATATGAGTTCTTGAGCCCTAAACCCCAACCAAGCACAGAAAATCAGTTGAGATCTAAGCAGGACAGATGCATTGCAAGTAAAGAGAGGGAGAATCTAAGAACCTCAGGCATGAATACGATGCACGGATGTTTAGTGTCAGGCTTGAACTCTGTGCTGTTTGCGTCGTGCAAGCTGAGAACTGATCGTGCAAACTCGATGACAGCGACCTGCATCCCTAGGCAGATACCGAGGAAAGGGATTTTGTTTTCACGAGCGTATTTTGCAGCAAGAATCTTTCCTTCCACTCCCCTGTCACCAAAACCTCCAGGTACAAGAACTCCATCTACACCCTAAGAAGATAATAGACATGAGCGAGAAAACACACACGCAGAAAGGCTTCTAGATGATTGAATGTGGTAAAATGTCAAACCTTCAGCAACTTCCAAGCAGCTTTATACGCATTTGGATTCTGCTTAAACCAAAAAAAAAAAAAGACAAGATTCTTGTTTACAAACTTGTGAACACAAACAAAGGCATACATGTGTAGAGTCATTAACGGACCTCTTTCTCAGTTTCTTTTTCGAGATCACAAGCTGGAACCCAGTCAACTACGAGCTTTTTGCGACAAGCGACAGAAGCATGTAAGAGAGCCTACCACACGAAGTTATCCAAACGTGAGTTTGCTGAGGCAAAATAAATCTACTGCCCCCATGACCATGAGGTGATTGTGTAAGTTGGTACCTTCAAGATGGAGAGATAGGCATCAGAGAGGCCTGTATACTTCCCCACAACAGCGATTCTCACCTGGAAATTAGTTTAGTGCGTTAAGAAAAAGACATTGAGGTTACGGTTTATAAGGAGTTAGTGAAAGGTGAGACCCACCGGTACATGTAAGTTGTCACATAACTCGGCTCTTGAAGTCCATTCCTCTAGAGATGGTTCTTTAACAATACTGTTTCAGTAATAGCAGAGATCACTTCCAATCCATTTGAGTCGTAAATCAAACCAACCAAATAACAAGTAAACAAAGAACAAAAAAAAAAAAAAAACTAAAATACATACCCAGCAAGATTGAGCACTTTCGAGATTGCCAAGTGAGCCTTCTGATCCTGTTCAAGAGAGTATGCACACACTGAGCATTTTTTTCATGATGATATGACTTAAAATTACATTTAGTTGAGAAGAAGGTACCTTAAGCAACAGAGGAATGTGCCAAATGTTGGGAACATCATAGAGAGTGAAGATAGACTCAAGCTGAAACAAGAAACACAAGCTTGTAATAAATAACCGAGACTTAAACTTAAAAGTAGATAACATAACAACAAGGAAAGCATCTTTTACCGGGACATGGCAAAACTGAGATAGCTTTTCTTTCACATTCTCCTCAAGTGCCTGAATGAAGAAAAAAGTTTTGATGCTTTTAAATCAGACTCAAATTGAAACAAGATTATGAGTCAAGATGGAGACGCAACGCAAGCAAAAGCAAACCTTTGTGCTCCGACAAGCTAAGATATCAGGTATCAAGCCCAAGCCTCGTAGCCCCCGGACGCTATGTTGTGTCGGTTTAGTTTTCTGAAAAGGACACAACAAAAAGAAAATGAAGATTATGTAGACATATAGAATCAAATGATGTCACATCATGACTGCTTCATTTCAGGAAAAATTATCTACCTGTTCACCAACAACATTAAGCACAGGCACGAGGCTGACGTGGACCAGACACAAATTCCCTGTGCCTGGACTCAACCACCAACCAAAAGATTCTCATCAATTATCCAAAACATATTTTCTTTTGCTTTCACGGATTCAAATGGATACTTACCTACACGATAAGAGAATTGGCCAAGTGCCTCAATAAAAGGTGCGGATTCAATATCACCTGCGAACAAAAAAGAATCTCTGTTTACACAGAAGAAGAAGAAGAAGCAAAAGCCATAAAAAGAAGAGTAACAATTGTATAACCTATAGTTCCTCCTAATTCGATAACGCAAATATCAGCAGGACCCTCCTCTCCATCAACAGGGATGGCAGCAACTCTCTCTATCCACTCTTGAATTGCATCAGTGATATGAGGAACTACCTAATATCATCACAACCACAAGACTTTAAAGGTTAAAAAAGAAACCAACAACAGATAGAGAGAGGTTAGAGAAAAGGTTAATGATAACCTGAACAGTCTTTCCCAAATAATCTCCTTTCCTTTCTTTAGCAATCACATGCTGTTGTGACAAAAGACAATTAAGATGATTTAGTAAAACTAACGCAACCAACAATTAACTTCCAGTTAGTTGAGATCTAAGATCTTAACCTGGTAAATTTTCCCAGTAGTGATGTTATTATCTCTGGTTAGTTTGATATCTAAGAACCTCTCGTAGTTTCCAAGATCAAGATCCACCTTTTTTTTTTTTTTTTTTTTTATTT
>NC_027752.1:20419739-20429465 GCF_000695525.1 Brassica oleracea var. oleracea
CCCCTTTTTTTTTTTTTTTTTTTTTAATTCCAAATCACATCAAACAAAAACATTCAAAAGTTGTCTTTTTAAAGTTGTTTTTTTAAAGAAATAATTAGTCATTATTTATAAATATACCTCACCACCATCGTCCAAAACAAAGACTTCACCGTGCTCAAAAGGAGACATGGTTCCAGCATCAGTGTTTAGATAAGGATCTGGAGATTAAGTGCTCCACGTAAGCAAAAACATGGCAAGAGAAAAAGAGTAACAGAGAAGAGAAAAAGTTACCGATTTTGATAGAAGTAACACGGAGACCACAAGCTTTAAGGAGAACACCGATACTACTTGCGGTTACTCCTTTGCCTAATCCACTCACAACACCTCCTGTTACTAGCACGTATTTCATCTTCTTCCTTCTGCTTTTCAATCTAATCAACTAATCCTGCAAAGAAATCAACAACCACCAAATCAGTAAAAACCAACAAGTTATCTGTTTCATAGTCAACAATCTAGAAACAGGAGAAAGCTCGAAGCTTCTTTTTTTAAAAAAAAAAAAATGCTTAAGTGATGATTTGGGGGTTTAATATCCCTTTGTCCAAGCAAACAACCCAACCGCAAGATAAAAAAGTTTTATAGGTTCAAATCAGTATTAAAAAGGGATGGCTTTTGGACTAAAAGCGCTTGCATTCCCTCTGTATTAAACCAGAGAGAGAGAGGGAGACAGAGTGTGTGAACCAGAGACCTGCGTTTAGCCGGCGGCTTCGATCTCTGGAAATAAAATGGAAAAGAGGTGTTTTTGGTTACTGGGTTTTGATGGGTTTATCAGATAAGGATAAAAGGGAGGCGAGAAAAGCGTGAGAATGATGAAGACAGAGTGAAGAAGGGTTTGTTTAGGTTGATGCCATTGCCATTGACAACGGAATCCGTTTTTATAAACAAGAGAAACAGTAACTTATATAGCTGCGACCGCCTCTCTCTCTCTCTCTCTCTCTCTAAACCCCTATGTTAAAAACGTAAACCCTCTCACCCGCATTTTTCTTTTAATAAATATTATCAAATACGTATCTTCTTGGACATACGTATTTGATTTTCTATAAACGGATTATCACTATATATTTGCGGATACGACAATATGTAACCCTAGTTTATTTCATCTCTATTACACAGTTCCAAAAAGTGCTCCAGTATTTGTTTTGTTTACCGACGTAAGTGGGCCAATATATTTGGAAAAATTATGGAGGTGAACTGTATGGTTAATAGCAGCGTTTAAGAAATTGTTAGGCAATAATTAGACTCTTCCTAAAAAATTAGCGACTAAGGGCCAGACTAGTGTAACCGCAGCTGTTACGGATGCGGATGCAGATGGTTGTGGTTTTAAGAAATTTTTACCATGATACTGCGGTTAGAAATTGATGTGTTTGCGGGATACTTATGACTGGTAAACCACCAAATACAACAGCGGTTAAATAATAAATTAACAATATTTACATTTTATATAATTACAAAACTAATATATATTAATAAAAAAAATTATTCCCGACTAATCCTCGTAAAATTTCTGATTTAGAATAAATAGTTAGTCCTATACCAACAACCCAACCCAAGCCTAGCGTATTGTCAAACATGGGTTATATGTAAAACCATTTTCTTAAAATCTCATTTAAATAGTTTCATTTAAATAGTTTAAAACGGTTCAATCATCCTAATTCAGTTTGAGTTGATCTAAATCTATCTAAACTACTTTAGATTGGTTAAATTAAGTAACATCAAAGTGAATATGACTAATTTATTTATATCATTTTTACCATCACTTATCTATAATCAGTTCATGATTTTTTTTATTTTTTATTGAAAGTTCAAAAGCTTGTCTGTTTTTTTTTTTTTTGCTATATTTAATTTTTAAAATTTCATCAAAATAATTATTATTAAACATAAAATTAAAATATCAAATACATACACACAATTTTGTTAACACCCAAACTCCATATAAGTTATGAATAATTTACTAGTCCTATATAAAAGGTCTAGTTACCGACTAGAAATTTCTTAATAGCATTACTGTTGGACCCAAAAATAGCTAAAGATAAAATAGGCTCAAACCATTAGTACTCGACTTCGATCCAAAACTCGGATAAAAGGAGAAGCCCATCAGTTTGACTCCAAAAAGGCCCGGTCAAAGTAAGCATGTTATAAAGAACGAGACGAGGTCAGCATGAACGAGGATGCGATCCCGAGGATCTAGAGGTCGTTGAAAGAGATCAGTAGGGGACACACTTATAAGAGGAGAAGATATCGAGATAGAGAGACACACGTGAAACCCTAGAGAGACCTAACCACATTCATCAACCTCGACCTTAAGCTCTAAGTGGTCTATTTCGTAGTCCATCTGAATTGTATTTCGATCTCATTTCCATTATTGTATTCAATCACACTTAATCAGTAAAAGCCTATTTTCGTCAACCGGAATCTGATTATATCGTTGTGTTCTAAGGATATTGTTGTCCACATCCTTTTTCTTTCCTACTTTTTACATTCAAAAACTACCAAATAGTTAGTGTGGGTTTTAGGATCCACGATTACTATGTGGTTTTTATTATTTTTATAGGTGTTAGAAGAAATGTATGCTTATGCAACATTTTTATTCTTTGATGGGAATATATGAAAGGTTCAATAGCAAATTAATCAAATAAATACAATAAAAAATTATCAAATGAAATTTTATATTATTATACAAACATAAAAATAAAATATCAATAGCAAAAGATACATGTATAGTTTATAAAAAAATTATTTGAAAATAAATAAACATCATAGTAAAATGTTTATAACTTCATGCATTGAGTCATCACCAAATAAATTATATAAGTACAAAATGTTTATTCGCAGCCAAGGGGTTTTCGTAGATATTGTCCAGATCCATGCATGGGTTCAAGGGTCACAGTTGTTGGCCACTCCGGAGTCGGAGACGCTGGATCAGGGCTTGGTCACTCTTCCGCCACAGCGGACGCACCCATCCACCCAAGGTTATGGATGTTTGTCTTCTGTTGGGCCTTTCTTTTTCTTTTGTTGCTTTGCATGTTCCAACTTTTGGATTTCAGGGCTCATCTATATCATTCAGTAAGGTCCGGGCATATAAATTGAAAACTTAAAAACTAAATCGGAACCAAACTAAAAAAAATAAACCAGAATCGAATCGAGACCGAATATCCAAAATATATTTTGTATACTTAAAAATATTAATTATATTTATTTTTAAAACTAATAGAAATTATACTAGTTATAAACTGAACTATCCTAAAATGAATTACAAAATAGTTTTTATCCAAAATATTTAAAATTATCTGAATTACCATAACGAATCAAAATTTTCAAATATTTCTGGAATATTTAGACTTATTTAAATTACCGATATTTTTAACTGAAAATCAGACATTTGCCAAATTTTCTGAACTTATCTGTAAAACTGAAACCGAACCAGAACCGAATTACACCAAAATTTATTGGATATTAGTTGGTTCCTAATATTTTTTTCCAAACTGAAACAAAACCCAAAGCAACTGAACCGAAACGTAACCAAATTTCATAAATAACCATGTTTTAAAAACCGGACCGGACATCAACTCACTATTACTATTGGTTTGCTGGTCAAACTGGTTTAACCAGTTAGACCTGATTTTCTATTTTTCAAAAACTATGAAAATATAATCATATGCTTACATACTGAATGCTGAAAATAATAATTATATGGTTCACTCTTTGTTCCATATCATTAGCTAAAATAATAAATAATAAAGATAAACATGGCTGTGTATACATTAGTTAACACAACTTTCTGAACTAATGAAATACTATGTAAAACTGAAACTGCTAACAGACAAATATTAAAATTCAAGTTACCGTACTGTTTTTTTTTTACAACAGAAATCTCAAATTTTTATGATTATAGAAAAATGAAAATCTTGTATATGAGAGCTAAAGAGGGGACTATACCAACTTTAAAAATATAAATAAACTTTAAGAAAAAGAACTAGATGGTGATCAAACATTGATTATAATTTTATAATAAAACTATACAATCCTAATAACAATTAAAAATATTTAATTATGTGTTAATTTTGTAGAACTAGATTTTCATGATAACCAGGGTCACTGATTTTACAGGTTTTTATCTGGTTTTGACGATTTTCTCAATTCCAGATTTTTAACCTAACTGGGTTTAGTATATTTAACAAGTCAATGACATACTAGTTATACCAGCCGGTCATGTCCGGTTTTTAACACACTGTAAATAACTGAACGGTTCCTATATCCGTAAAGCAAAAAAAAAAAACTAAAAATCGGAAAAAACAAACTGGAACAAAACCAAAAAAAAATGAACGCTCAGGCTAGGGTTCAATGCAGAGTTTCACATCTTTGTGTTAGCAGTAATTTAGTTTCCAAAACTGGTCCTCTCATATTTCTACCAACTTTTTTGAGGTTTGTACCATCAATTTAACTTCTTGAATCATTTTGGATTTCAAATTTTCTAAGTTCATCACTTGTAATTATTTGTTCGTTATTAATTAATGAAATTTACGTTTCTATCAACAAAAATCTTGCAATGTTTTTTAGGATAAATATATCTGATTTGTCGAGAAATATATATATTAGTATATTTTATATTTTACTATGTTTTAATAAAATTTTGGTAAATTGTAAATGTTTTAATGTAAGGTTTGATTGATTATTAGAGTTTTTGGAAGAAATAAAATTAAGCATTCTAAACATAAGATAACTTTTATGATAAATAATGCATTAGATGAAGTACCTTTCACGATTTTATCATGTTTAAATTTGAATACAAGATAGGTGATATTTCATGTCCTCTGTTTTGGCTATCGAATGTAAAATCCAAGGTTTTGAGGACATAACTTATTGGCCTGTCTTTGCCACTTTGAGTCATATCCGACCAATTAAATGGACCAGTACAACGGTATTAACTACTCACTATTTTTTTCTCACGCTAATTTTATCTTTCTTTTTCAATATCTTTTTGTTGTGGTTGTCCATTTATCCTTTTTGGTCTAAGTGTCCATTTATCTTAATTGTACAACTTAGATAAATGTGCATCTTACAACTAAGCTGATAGATACAATAACCAGTTATGTAAATAACTAATTATTATTCTTTACAAGTAATAAATTTTAATTTTGGAGTGATGACGTCCAGTCAGTTTATTGGTTCAAATTTTGTTTGAGTTTGATGGTTTTGAATTTTAATTTATAGAATATAAATGTAAGTATGTTTGAATTTCGAGGTTTATTTAAAATTCGTTTTAGCAAATTATAATTATTTAAAATGTTGTTTTTCAGTGTGTTTTAAATTATGTAAAGTCTTTAACTTTGATAAATTTTGAGTTTTGGTTACACTTATCAGGTTTTTTTTTTTGTTATAGAGATTTCAACTAAAAGAAATTTATTAGTGCTTTTTTTGTTGATCCTCGATATTCGGCTAGTTGAGACCAGACCGTTTAATCTCCGAAAACTTGTCCACTGGTGCCAAACAAATCCGGTTTCTCGTAATGTGAGTTAGATACTCATGCCAACTGGCCACATAGATAAATAGTTTAAGTTTAAAGTTTTAGACATGGATTTTTTAGGGATTTTCTGAGCCGCCCTCACCCGACTACATCCCTTGGTTAATTTATTAGTGTTGATAGCATAATGATAGTGCAAGAAAATTAGTTTTGGCATTGATAAACTTAATCCATATAATGGATATATAGAGAACATCTCGAGTTTGTGTAATATATATAGAAGGTTGCGTCTACCAATGAAAACTAGCTATTATCTTTTTCTTTTCAAAGAAAAAAAGAAATTAGTTTTTTTTTTGTATTCCAGGTTAAAACCATTTTTGTATGCAAAAATGAATTTTTTAAGTATTGGGTCCGTAAGAAATTATGGGCGGGAACTTCCACCATTAATAAAAATTAAATAAATGTAAGTTGACTTAACCGGTTTCGACGTGCTTTGGCTTTATGTAGCTATTGATTTCCGTTAATTGTAAAACACATTTGTTACGTCGAGATTGGATAATTTTATTTACTGATTCTTTTGTCACATGCGTTAGAAGCATTGGTCGTACCGGACCCACCGGTTTGATCCATGTCCGTCTAAACGTGGAAATTTACAACGACTTCGTTCACATTTTTATGTTATCCGTTTGGCCCATACCAGGAACCCCCTTTATTTATTTAGATCGTTTTTCTTAGAAAATACAAATAATGTTGATGTTATTAAGTAACTGATATCACATTTAAAAAAAAATTATATATATATATATATATCCTATATTAACATCAGACTAACAATTAATCAATCAAATTACAAAATTATTGGTCACTAGATCTCTAGCGCTTGTAAGCAAATTAACAATATATCCCAAAAAAGCAGGTTTTCTGAAGGTGAATTCGTATTGCCTAATAATTCATGGCCATGATGATTCTAATCGTATAATGACTTAGTTACTATGTCTTTACTCTACGGTACATTGATTGTTGTACAATAAATCAATAAAATACCAAATCCAAAACCAATCCATCGTCATTGAGCCCAGCAATGTTGTTTTTCATTAATTTACTTTTTAAAATTATAATCAAGTGGTGGTAGTCTGGTGGCAATTTTTTGGGATTTGGTGGCAATCTCTTGGGGTTTGATATGTACATCAGTCTTGGGTTCGATTCCCCCTATGAACTAAATTATCATCACTTGGTCAGTCTGGGCTTCGGCCCAAGTGGTTTACACGGTGGATCGTAACAGATGATCGGTTCACCCCCTGGCATTAGTCGGAAGGTATTCCAAACTCGGGTCAGGTAGTGTGGTAGCCAGTCCACTCTGTAGTACTAAGTGTGTTTTTCCCGAGGCCGACCGGATCAGCCGATAGGTTTATCAAAAAAAAAAAGAAAAAAAAATTATGCCTCATTTGTAACTCACACATGCACAGTATCAAACCAGAATCTAGATACACTTTTGTTCTTATAAAACAATCAATTTGATAGATTACTACATCCTTGTTATCTTTTTTTAAGAATGTATAGATCTGGTTTTCTTAAAATTCTCCTTAGAGATCACGTGTAATTTAACTATAGCGGAAACATTTTTTTAAAACTATAGCGAAAATATAATATAAATTATATAATATTCAGAGAAACGAAAATAACGATATGGTACATAAATAATCAAATGTATATATTTTTTTTTTGTTTAAATTTATTTGCCAAAACATTTGAGCATATTTATTCTAAGTTCTAACTCATGGGATTACTGACATTTAACATTTCAGTTTATGAGAAAAAGAAACATGGACAAAAATTGATATGTACTCTGCAAAAAGAAAAGATTTGTATAATCGGAGGTAAAGCAATGCAACATGCGTATAATTATGATTCTTGTGAACCGATGGATGGACAAATTAAACATATAAAAGGCCGACAAATAACTAAGATATTTAAAGTCTACGAATAAAAATGACCAATACTAGAAAAGATTTAGCTAGTTTTCATTGGTAGAAGCAACCTTCTACTCTGTATATTTACACAAATCAGAGATGTTCGCTATATATCCATTTTTCACTTAAAAGCTAAACAAATATAATAACAGTGTACGGTCGTATTTAGCAAGATGTTGTTTTCCTGAATAGAATCTTAATAGAATGAATGAAAACAATATACTTAAAAAAAAATTTAATCTAGGAATATCTTAAATCTATGGAAGAACTGTGACTAATTTTCAACGAGAAGTGGTGTTTACATATAGATTTTCTAATTCAAATGAGACCTATAACATGGTATCATATCATCTATGTAATCATAAGGTGAAATATAGTGGAATGCCTTAAAAACTAAATTTGCTTATCTCTAAGGAATTCAGAATTAGTGTATCACTGAAATATAGTGGAGTGCCTAAAATATAGTTTTTTTAATTAATTTTTGGAGGTATCCCAGACCTATGGAAGAGTCCAGACTAATCCACTAATCCACAAAGAAATGTGCAGTTTATGGATATAACCTCTTTCAGGATATTTAAAATGAGCTGAAAGCAATGACTCATATTCATGAAGGATGTCCAGGTAATATGAGACCTAGTTTCGCATGACAGGTGGACTGAATCTGAAATATGTTGACATTCCAAACACTTCCCCTTACCACTTGACCACAAGCTCCCGGACAATAGATTTTATATTAGCTACTTGTTTTTCTGTCAACCTTTTTATAAATATGAAGATGTGTGCTTTTTATCTTTTCCGAAAGGTTGGAGATAAAAAGTAAATGGAAATATTGTAAATCAAATCTGAAAGAGGAAGCAAGTTTCTTAAAAGAAAGTGTAAACCAAAAATTAAAGAAAGTGTTAAAGAGTAATCTTCGCTAGTTTAGCTTTCAAGAAACGCACCAAACTTATAACTACCAACTAACATTCACACAGCATACATGCATATGCACACTTAATGATAAATGATCCTATCTTCTGCTGTCCAGTGAGTTTAAATTAACATGGGACTTATTATTCTATTTATCCTCACAAATTGCAAAGTATCAAAAATCTGCTGAAAAGACTGAATGCAAGAAAAAAAAAGTATGACAAAAATTATTATATGACCATTTAAACTATTTGACGCAATCAAAGTTAAATCATGCTTAATGTCTACAAACATGCATGAGACATTAGTTTTGACCGGGTGCCAAATTAAAATTTAGAATATTATATTACTTGTATTGAGTTCTTTCTTATGTGGTTTTGGTAACTACTTTTTTCTATTTTCTAGAATTACACGGAGTCGCAATTAATTTGTAGTTATAACAGATTAACAGTGACCCAGAATTAGTTATTGCACCTGCTTAAGGTAGTAAAGTGGGACCAAAAAAATACGACATCATATCGATCGAACACTTGTGAACACGTACGATGGAGTTATTTTTTCGTCAATATCTTTAATTTTTTTTTTGGTGTGAGTCAATATCTTAAATTATTGTTTAGGGACATGACATTGCAACCCACGATCCAGAAGTGTGACCGACGGTGAGAGCCTGAGAGGCCCTTCTGAGTTGCTCGGTGGGTCTGTCACTCACCAACCCCGTCAGTGTTGTCCTACTAAGCACCACGTGTCATATCTCTTCTGTCTGGTCAAATGTTGCATCTACGTTAATTTAGGAGTTTTTGTTGGGTTATCCTATTCTTATTGAGTCAGACTAACAAAGTACATGCTCTTTTTACAATTCTATGATAAACTATAACTTATTTGTTTTTAGTTTATTGCGAATTAATTCGAATTCATTGCATGGGTCAGGTTTATTGGTTTACGTCAGAAGAAGTTTGACCCGTAATCCATACAACAAAAGTCCTGTGGATAATTTTACAGTTTTTATATTATAGGACTGAGATCTGCGCGAATAATCAGCAGGTCGTATATTTACTTATTTTATGTTGGAAGATGGTGTTTATGTTATGTTTTTAAAAGTCGTGTAGCCTGGAAGCTGTAGCTACTAATTTTCAATGGTTAAGCTATTCATTTATATCCCTCAACATCAAGTCCAATTTAAGATGATACGGATCTTTTGCTTTAAAAATTCTATCCACTTCGGATGCTGAGTTTCAAAAGGTAAAAAGTACATGTGGATTATGTAGGCCATGTTAGTTTACGTGTCGCGCGACATGCTACCTGCGACTTGCGACTAAGATTACGTTCGTTTACGTGTCGTGCGACCTGCGA
>NC_027752.1:20430622-20474319 GCF_000695525.1 Brassica oleracea var. oleracea
GTTCGTTTACGTGTCGTGCGACCTGCGACTTGCGACCTGCGACCTGCGACTAAAACTATGTTCGTTTACGTGTCGTGCGACCTGCGATCTGCGATCTGCGATCTGCGACCAGTCGCGCGATCAAAATTTTCTTAATTTTTAGTTGCTGTTTTTTCGGGCGACTTGAATGGAAACCCGTGACTGGTCGCGAGATCAGTCGCGCGACATCAAAACGAACAACAACCTACGATTTGCGACATGCGACCAATCGCAGGTCGCATGTTACGCGACAGCAAAACGAACAATAACCTGCGACCTGCGACTGATCGCAGGTCGCATGTTGCAGGTCGCGCGACACGTAAACGAAAATGACCGTATTATAACGTTTTCACCGGACACCGGGATATATGCGACTCTATGAAACAAAAAGGTTGATGTCTGAAAAAAAGTTATATGAAAAACCGAAAAAGGTGATGTGGGTTTTTTTTTTCTTAAAAAGAAGAGAGTGACGTGGTAGTGACTAGAAGATCCATGTCTGGTGTGGCACCTAGTTAGCATCGTGTTGATTCATCGTCAGCTCCACATGTCGATGTACTGCTGGTCAAATGTTGCATGTTTAATCAATGTACTTTTCTGTCTTTACGAAGAATAGAATACTATTTGTCGAATGTTGAAATGTAATTGATAGTTCCAGTAATTTATCCGTGAATTCTGGGATCGAGGTCCATACATTTTAATGGACTGGAATTGCTATGAGATTATAATGATATTATGACATAGCGTAAATTATCATTTTACCATTGTATCCGAAATCTTATTCATCCATTTTATTTAATAGAGCCAGCTTAGCAAAATATTAAAGAATGCTTCATTTCACCATTATCTATTCTTCGATGTAAACATCCCTTTTGCATAACTTTTACACTTGATTTAGACTCCTAAAATGAGAGTAAACTTTTAAGGTTGTTTGATATTGTAAGCTCAGAATTTAGAGCTTCATCAAAAATTATAGGACTACTCGATAGTAGATAATAATAATAGGCAAATTTGAAGTTGAGTCTGTGTTTTTTTTTGGTAACTTGAATCTTTATGTTTTACAAAGATAATTAGTGTCACACACAGTAAATGAAGTGGAAAGCCTAAATTAGAAGAATCGTAAACTGCGTAGCTATCAAACAAATAACCTTCATTAAAAGATTTAGTGTTATCGATATCTTGTAATATAAGATTTTAATGGAACAAAATGAGAAAGCTTATATATCACCTTACAATATTAGAGAGGATAAGAATTTTAAGAGAGAGAAACTGCAGATGATTGAAATTAAGTCTTTGGTTGTTCGTGTTGTGAGATTGTTTGTGTTGAATAAAAGTGAAAATTTGTAGTAGTTAGGTTTGTAACATCATCGGTACTGCATAGATGATAGGCCCATACATACATCATATGGAAAAGCGTAGTCGAGTTTCAGATGAACCGCCGACCCGGATACTCCATATGCGTTGTCAAGAGATCGAGCCAGAAGATTAGATAGATCCATGCGACAAGAAAAAGTTCCCTCATGACTCAGATGAACTGTAATCAACTTAGAGTTCGTTCAGGTAGCAGAGGGTAGCTAGTATATAGCAGTTCAGCTCGGGCCAGCTAGGTGATCAGCTCAACCAGCACCACGACCAGATTAACCAGCTCGATCAGGTTAAGCGGTTGGGTCGAGTAGTGAGGTATTTGTGGTTGACCTAACCATAACCGCCGGGTCCAGTAGGTGGGAATCGAGTTGTCAAGCTTCTAGGCTAGGGTGGCTCTAGTTGGGGTAGTTCAAGTTAAGGTTAGTCTTAATCAATGAAGCAAGTGGGTTTGAGATTTGATCAGGTGGTTATAGGCGAAAGGGCAGGAGGACAAGGTGATACCACTCAAATTACCCTAAGAAGTGATTTACTCTTTCAAATAAGAGATTCAATTGTAGTAATTAGATATCAAATTCACAATGAACTAAAACACACAATAGATTTATCTAGTTATGTAGTTAACCTAGGTTGAATGGTTTAAATGTAAATTAGCAGGGGTGAACAAGTAATTGTTCGATTGATTGATTGGGTTTTAAGACAGATATGAGAAACATTAGACTTAGGGTTTCTATTCAGACAATCATGATTATAGAGATATATACTACTAAGCATAT
The DNA here is from genome assembly GCF_000695525.1 of Brassica oleracea var. oleracea. Lineage (NCBI taxonomy): Eukaryota > Viridiplantae > Streptophyta > Magnoliopsida > Brassicales > Brassicaceae > Brassica > Brassica oleracea. The sequence continues at coordinate 20,432,776 of NC_027752.1, forward strand.
ATGGATATTCTAGAACTCAAACAAATAAGAATAGTCGATCAACTTCTATATATTTAGACTATCTATCGCCGGATCTAGGACCTTAGCTGTCGCTTGTTGGTCATGAGAAAGTGTTGATCGATTCCAACAACGGGGTGTCGATCGATACACCTTTCAGCCCGTCGATCGATGTAACTAATGAGTTGTTGATCGACGTTCCTTCCAGGAATCGTTACGCACGAGTTTGACGTGTTCACTAGGTTAAACTAAATCAGCTTCTGCTTGTTTCTAGCAATCCTAGCACAACATAAACTATTTCAGACAAAGAACCAAACTAATGTTTATAGGCAAGATCTTAGTTAACTACTCTGGAACACATGCATTAAGAACAATTTAGTTGATTAATATCCCGACACTTAGCAGTTATATATTTTGGGCTAATCCCTCATGAATATCTAAACCCTCAATTTAATAAGATGAACTACTCAGACATGACTAAGCAATTCATAACAACAAGATAAGAAAACTGCATAAAATAAAATAGAGTAAAAAAACTGGAGTTCCAATCACAAATCTCTGAAGGAGTTCTTGGATCTTCTCTCCAAACCTAAGACTCTAAGTATTTTGTTGTATGAAAAGTAGAAAGTATGAAAGCGTGTGTTGCCTAAAATAATGGCAAAGCACATAAATATTAGGTTAATGTGATGATTGTTTTGTTAGATTCTAGATTTTACATGAATATTGAGTAAAACAAACGAGCGATGGTTACCCTAAGCGATGGTGAAGGCGACGGCGACACAAACCCTAATCCGAAGATCCCCACGACGGCGCAAGAAGAAAACGGTGAAAAGACTCTGGATGGCACGAGGGCTTCCAGCGACAAGGGATCTCCCGGGTCAAAAACCCCCTCGCGTGAATTGCTTCCGCCTTCGGAGGTGGTGGATGGTGTGGTATCGATGATGATTCCTGAAGAGATACAAGTGGACCCAAATCCTCTCTGGCGCTGCTATGTGGTTGGGTATTTTGTCAGAGATGCCCCCCATGTTGGTTCTATTCACGCTAGAGTCAATCGACTCTGGTCCTTGCCGAAGATGGGAAGTAAAATCGATGTGCAATTTCTCGAGAAGAACACTGTTCTGTTCAGGATTGAAAACCCTCAGATGAGAACTCGTGTGATTAATCGAACGTATTGGCACATTGCGGAGGTTCCTTTGGTTGTCAATGAGTGGTCTCCTGAAACGGCTCTCAACCCGCCTGATCTGTCGGCTATGCCCATTTGGATTGATCTAAAAGGGGTACCGAGTATGATGTTCTCTCACAAGGCGCTCAAGTGTCTCAGTCGTGCTGCGGGCAATTTTGTTAAGTTGCATCCAAACACTGAGAAGTGTACCCATCTGGATGTGGCTCGGATTCTTGTTGAGGTCAACATGCACAAACCGTTGGTGGAGAAGATCAGTTTCTTGGATAAGGATGGTGTGAATGTGATGATTGATGTTAGCTATCCTTGGTTGCCTCCGAAATGTAGCGTCTGCTCTGCTTGGGGACACAAAGGAACTAGTTGTACTTAAAAAAAGATCCAAATCCTGCAAAAGGACAAGGAGGCAGTAGTGGATGCGGAAGATTCAGATGTGGTAAAAAATGGGGAGGGTAAAGTAAGGTATGAGTTGGAAGCTACTCGAAATGTAGTAAGTGATTTACTCCTTGAGCTCGAAGGGTTGCCTCCAGCTTTGGGCAGCGCTGGATATGTTTCCAGGACGGGATTGGAGTATGGAAGCATGTCTAAAACTGGGGAGATAACTTCACCATACCAGGAATGGGCTCTGGTGAGGGGAAAGTCTCCATATTTAGTCTTACAGGAGAGGCAATTGGAAACAGGAAGTGTTGAAGGGAGCAAAGAAGAGATTGTGGGCATAAAATCGCCATCTCGTTTCAGTGTGTTAGCTACAGAAGGATTTGAGGAGGGTGAGACAACTGAAGTAAAGGAAGATGACGAGACTGAGGACGAAATAGAGGAGGGAGAGGTAGTTACTGAAGCGCAGAAAGTTGGAACTAAGACAAAAGACATCAAGGCTGTCAGGTTTCGTGCAGGCACCAGTTTTAAACTAAGTAAGCAAGGGCCAGCGCGTTCCAAAGATGTAAAAGTTGTGCGGTCCAACAACAACTCCAAGAAAGCTTCCTCCCGGAAGTTATGAAGTCTTTTTTTTGTATGGAATATGCGAGGATTTAACATGCCTCGCAAACATAGGGAGGTTAGAAGATGGGTTCAAGAAGAGAAGTTTTTATTTGGTTGTTTATTGGAGACAAGAGTTCAGCCGGAAAAGTATGGAGATTGCATGGGTGCAGCTCTTCCGGGATGGGCATCTATGGCTAACTATGATTTTAATCCATTGGGGCGTATTTGGTTTTGTTGGTCAGATAGGGTGGTGGTCACCAGGCTTCACATCAGCTCTCAGATTATTACGTGTGCTGTTCAGATTCCAGAGACAGGGGAGCAGTTCATCTGTTCAGCAGTATATGCATCGAATTGTGAGGTGGAGAGAAGGAGTTTATGGGAGGATCTTCGGGGAACTCAAGCGGCTTACAGTCATCTTGATATGCCTTGGATAGTTATAGGAGATTTCAATGTTACGTTGTACTCTTCTGAGCATTCGAGAGGTGGAGCAGTGAGGTCTTCTCAGACAGGAATGAGAAATTTTCAAGACGTTGTCGGAGATTGCATTCTAACTGATATGGCATTTACTGGAGCTTTATTCACATGGTGGAACAAGCGAGATGAGGACCCTATTGGGAAAATACTGGACAGAGCCTTGATTAATGCAGCTTGGTTAAGAGCATTTCCTCAATCCTCTTCCCGGTTTGAAGCTGGAGGGATTTCAGACCATGCTAGATGTGTGGTCCAAATGTCTGGAAACCTTAATGAAACTCGAAAGCCCTTTCGTTTTTTCAACTATCTTACTGAACACGAAGACTTCCGGCCAGTGGCTAAGAGAGTTTGGGACACGACCACACCTTTATATCATTCTCGATCTGCTTTGAGTAAATTCCATGCCAAGTTGAAGTTGCTATGATCTGAGACTGCTAAACATGACTCACTACGGTGACTTACCAAACAGAACCAAAGCAGCGTTTGAGGTAATGTGTCGATGTCAGAACCAGGTTTTCCTGGATCCATGTCAGGCTACATTTGCTGCGGCTGCAGAGGCTACTGATAGGTGGAATAAACTGGCAAGCATCGAGGAAAAATTTTTCCGTTTGAAATCTTGCATAAGATGGCTGGGGGCTGGAGACTGTAACACAGTATTCTTTCATAGGGCAGTTCAGACCAGAACTGCTCGAAACACTATCAAACGGCTGGTAAGAGAAGATGGTACAATCCTGACAGATATCTCTGATATAAAGAATGAGGCAGTATTGCATTTTCAGAAGTTCCTACAGGTTCAGGACCAGGGTGAAGAAGGAGATGCTTATCCTATGTTACAAGAACTTTTAACTTATAGATGTCCCACAGGCACTAGTACAAGACTTGTTGCACCGGTTGAGGCGGAGGAAATTATTTCTGCCCTTCATGCGTTACCAAATGATAAGGTCTCGGGACCTGATGGATATACCAAGGAGTTCTTCGTGGCTGCTTGGCGAGTGGTGGGGGAGGAGTTTATAATCGCTGTCCAATCCTTCTTCTCATTTGGGTTCATGCCTACAGGAATCAATGCCACGATCCTCACTCTTATTCCAAAGGTAGCGGAGGCGCAAACCATGAAAGAGTACAGGCCAATAGCTTGATGCAACTTAATGTACAAATTCATATCCAAAATCTTGGCGCACCGTCTCAAAATTATTCTCCCCGAGGCAATAGAACCAAACCAGAGTGCGTTCTTGAAAGGGAGGTTACTACTTGAGAATGTTCTCCTTGCTTCAAAGCTCGTGAATGGGTACCACAGGACCACGAATTCTGACAGGGCTACAATTAAATTTGATATCTCAAAGGCGTTTGATACGGTTAAGTGGTCTTTTATTACAGCAGTACTAAAGGCTATGGGGCTACCTTTGCAGTTTATACTTTGGATCAAAGTGTGTATATCTACGGCTGCTTTTTCAGTATCTGTAAATGGAAGTTTGGAGGGATTTTTTACAAGCGCTAGGGGAATACGTCAAGGCTGCTCGCTATCACCTTGCCTATATGTTATTCTGAATAATGTCTTGTCAAAGATGTTGAATAAAGCAGCTCTAGCAAGACAGTTCGTGTACCATCCTCAGTGTATGGAAGTGAAGCTTACCCACCTCAGTTTTGCAGATGATATATTAATGTTTACAGATGGCTCAGTCAGATCGCCGCAAGGGGTACTGGCTGTTATGGATCAGTTTGCAAACATTTCTGGGTTGTTCATCAATGCATGGAAGTCTTCAATATTCGCCTCGGGACAAAGCATCACCCCTTTGATATCGGAGGCCACACACATAGGGATCATAGTGGGAAGTCTGCCAGTCCGTTATCTAGGTATGCCGCTTACCACTAAAGCTCTAACGAAACAAGATTATGAGCCATTAATAGATAAGGTCAGAGGCAGAATGCTATCTTGGAGGAACAAGTGCTTGTCATATGCTGGTAGGTTACAGCTGATAAAATGAGTCATCTCTAGCATTGTCAACTTCTGGAGTCTGGCTTTCATCCTCCTTAAAGCTTGTCTTAACGAGTTAGAGAGCATGTGTAGTGCATTCTTATGGTCTGGGTCACCTAACCAGACTCATAAGGACAAGGTGGCTTGGGAAGATTTATGTTGTCCAAAAGAAGAAGGGGGTTTGGGGATCCGCAAGTTGAGGGACTCATCTAGAGTTTTTGCAATGAGTTTAATATGGAGGATCTTCACACAAGCAAATTCTTTATGGGTTTCTTGGATTCAGCAATATTTGCTAAGACAAAACTCTTTTTCGGATGTCAAGGAGGATGGGAGAGGCTCTTGGATGTGGCGAAAAATCTTGAAGCTGAGGCCGCTGGTGTATGAATTTATGAGGTTTGAGGTAAATGATGGAAGAACTGCTTTTTTCTGGTTTGATGATTGGCTGCGTATGGGAAGACTTATAGACGTCACGGGTAAAGTCGGAAATTGTTATCTGGGTATCGCTTGCAATGCTCGGGTCAGTGAAGCAGCTAGACAATCAGAATGGAGGGTTAGGGGACAGAGAAGCCGACACTATCATGAGCTTCATGCCCGTATACAGGCTGAGCCGGTACCAGATGAAGAACGAGGGGGAGATGTAGTGCTATGGAAGCATTCAGGTGACAACTATAAGACATGTTTTTCATTAGCTAAAACATGGGATCAAATTAGAGACCGAAGGCCTGTAGTATTCTGGAGTAAGAGTGTCTGGTTCACACAAGGAGTGCCAAGGTTCTCCTTCATTGTTTGGTTGGATGTGAAAAACACATTATCTACTGGTGACAGGATGAGAGCTTGGGGGATTCAGCAGGGATGTGTTCTTTGTGGTGAGAGGGATAAGACTAGAGACCATATCTTCTTTGCATGTCCCTACTCATTTACGGTATGGGATACTCTTGCGAACAGACTTACAGGTAGCAGAAATGATCCAGATTGGATGCATACTTTGCAGTTTGTGATCAAGAACAACCTTCAGCTGCTAGACAAGATCCTCGTAAAAATGGTCTTTCAGACCTGCATCTATCATGTGTGGAAGGAGAGAAATGAGAGGAGACATTAGACTGGATACCGTACAGTGCAGCAAGTGGTTCGAATCGTCGATAAGGCAGTGAGGAATAGAATCACATCCCTTCGATATAAGTCTGAGCATAAGTTGCTGGACTGATGCAGAGATGGTTTGCGATCACTGGGTAATACCATGGCAGAAAAAGTTTATATTTTGTAAAGATTTCTTTTAGAGTTTTGTAGTCTCTTGTAAATGGTTATTCTTTACACAGATCAATAAATTTCACATTTTATCAAAAAAAAAAGATTCTAGATTTTGGTTTTTTGTTTTTGGATTTTGGTTTTTTGGTTTTTAGCTTTTGGTTTTTGGTTTTTGGTTTTTGATTTTCCAGTAAATTTTGGTTTTTTGAAAAACTTGATTGGTGGTTTTTGATTTTGGTTTTTAGTTTTTAGTTTCTGTTTTTTGCTTTTAAAAGAAAATAAATTTTAAATATTATGAATAGTAAAATATCTATTATTGAAAAAAAATACTATCATCAAAGCATACATAATTTTTTTAAAAAATATTTTAAAACAAAAAATAACATTATCATTGTAAAATAAAATTAAAATAGTTATATTTTTAAAAATGGTAAAATACATATTTATGTTATTCAAATATTTTAACATAAAAACTATTAGTTTTTAAATAAAAAAATATGATGTAATAAATGTATAATAACTATAACTAACAAATTTAATTAAATTAATGTAAAATTTATAGTATAAATTATTATTTAAATAATTATAAAATACATCTACCTAAAAATTGTTTTATTATTTTTATTCATGTGTTTTAGGATAAATGTAGCTTTTACAAAGTAGATATTTTTTTATAAAATTAATATTTTCTGAAAAAATTGAAAATTAATAAAATAAAACTATGAATAATAACATATTATTTACTATACAATTATAAATAGTACTAAATATTACCACAGAAAATAGTTATTTTTTAAAAAATAAACTAAACCAGATTTTAAATATATTTTTTAGAAGTGTATAAAATTTTCATAATTAAAATATTATAAAAATATTTAATTAAATTTTCCTTGGGTTTTAAAATAAAAAGTAAATTTAGAGGTAATAAATATATAATATTTACAACTAACAAATTTAATTAACTTTGTAGATAATATTATTTTTAAAATATTAGTTATTATATCGTGCTACAAAATATTAGTTATTATATCATGGATTTAACTTACCTAAAAAGACTCTCAAGTTTGAGTTGTAGATAATATTATTTTTAAACCATTTGTTGATGTGTTTTCTTTTATTTTAGATGTGATTCTTTTATATATAAAATAATTAATGTATTGAAAAATGATGAAAACTGTCGTAGCACTTGGGAAAACCCATAAAATGTGGATTCTGGTTTTTATGTAAAAAATGGTTAAAGAGTTGAAAATCTGGTTTCCCTAAAAAATAGGAAATCTACTTTACTTAAATCTTGATTGGGTAAAAACTAGATTTTGGAAAAACTAAAACTAAAAACTACTCTAGAATCTACAAACAATCAACCTCTAAAACTCGTCAGGGGTAATCTGGTAGTTCTTGTGGGACTTAGGCTTTAAGTCGGCTGGAACCCAATCTGGCTTCCACGCGTTTCGCCGTCGATCGACACCAATCGATCAATAGTCATGGTCGATGGTCAACTTTGGGCCTTTGTCATTTTCTCTCTAAAATGCACCAAAATCACCACTTTCCTCCAAATTACTCCAAAACATGAAAACATACTAAAAAGACTCAAAAACAACTATAATGTATTTAAAAACACCTATATAACATGGCTAAAAATGGATAAAATCGATGGTATATCAACACCCCCAGACTTACTCTTTTGCTTGTCATCAAGCAAAAACAATGAGCAGTCTCTCTGAAAGGTGTTTTTGAAACAATAGGGACACATAATTTAAGAACTTACTATCATCATCTCAACAATATTGCAACCACATCATATCAATCTTAACTTAGAAGTAATTTCTATGCAATATCCTAGCTTAACAACCAATTCCATTCATCCAACAACTTAACTAATCATGTCTGATTAACTCCTCTACTGACCTCATTTAGTACATGTAAATAAAAGGTGTAGGCTTTGCCTTGGGAGTATCGATCACTGAACACATGAAATCAACTCAAGCAAGTATCTGGACCTACAGGTAACCCTCTCTGATTTCCCTTCTCTCTTCTCTGAATCTGATTTTTTTTCTTTTTTTTTTGTGGGCAAAGTTGTAGGCGAATAGTGGGGTCATCGATAATGTATCTACCCCTCGCTTTCAAAAAATGTGTGATCATTCCTTTGAATTAGAATAGTGGGGTTATAGGTAATGTAGTTACCCCTCTGCATCTCAAGAAATCATCTCAATCTTTTATAAATATATATATGAATGCCAAAGAGAGGTGGAAGGAAAATCAAAAACACTAAGTCTAATACCTTTTAGACTTGCAGAAGGATTCCGATCCAATGTATACCAAGCCCCAAGACAAGCAAGTTAAGCTCAATTAGGTTGGATGTCAGCTTTGGTTCTTCCAAACATTCTCAGCAAGTGTGAATAACTGGCAGACTGATCCCCTTTAGGATCTATAGTACATTCTACATTCAATAAATCTAAGAATGGTGCTAAAGAGTGGTTAGATGAGTAAGGAAAATTGTGGAAGTCCATTTTTCCTTTCTTGACTCAATAAAACTTTATGAAAACATTTAAAAAACTCATAGGTAAATAATATTAGTAAACCTCCCCCCATACTTAAATTACACTGTCCCCAATGTATATCTAGTCGGAGTTTGGTGAGAATATAAATCATAAGTACTGAATGTAACAAGGAGAACGATATACCTGATCGCTGATGTCGATGTCGATCGACACGGAAATGTGTCTATCGATCAGTGCTGGTGTTGTACTATCGATCGATGTCAACCTAGTCACATCGGTCGATGACAAGTAACCTCTCCTTGGTTCTCTTTTTCGTTTTTTTCTTCTGGTTTTTCTATTTTTTTTAGACCTGCAATAAAGTAAAACGAAAATAAATAACATGTAAATAATAAAACTATAAGAAATTACCTAATAGTGGGTTACCTCCCACTCAGCGCTTTGTTATAGTCATTTAGCTTGACTTTGGAGGTTGTTTGGGCTAGAAATGATCAAAGTGACCACTTGGTTGTATGCAAGTGTGCACTTCATCTTTGCTCATCTGGAACCAAGTGCCAATGAAGCTTCTGATGGCCTCATCTCCTCTGGTCCATTGATTTTGCAATCTTTCTTGAGCAACCTCACTTGCATGCATCATATGCTGAAGATTCCTAATGTTTCGTTGTTGCATTCCAAGTCAGGCATGCGTTGTTTCTGAGATGTCCTTCAGCTCCTGGTAGACATCTTCTTTCAGCAAGTCTTGAGAGAAAGTAATCTCATCAAGCTTATCCTGTAGTGACTTCTCGGTAACCAGCTTGCTTCGTCTTGCTGCATAGTCGCCGTCGATCGATGGTCGAGTCCTTATGTCGATTGATGGTGACCGTTCTGTGTGAGAATCGAGTTGTCTTTGAGTCGTATCCATCTCATGTCGCAAAGCGTCCAGGCGTGTGGTCATGAAATCTACCTATCACGTAGTGGGTAGTAAACACCATCAAGCCGATAGGTGAATGATTGTAGCCTATCTTCGAATGGTGCGAGGTGAGCGTCGATCGATGCTTGGATGCTAGCGTGGATCGATGTTTGAGTGTGAGGGTCGATCGATTTTGACCTTCTTACGTCGACTCCATGTTGTTTCTGAAGCATAGCTAGGTTTTGCTTCATCTCATCCGTGACCAACTGATACTGTTGTCGAATGGGTAGTAGACGTCATCGAGCCTCCTCGAATGATAATCGTCTGAAGTTCCGATAACTTTGTAGATCTCTTCTACCAACTCATCAATCTCTACTTTGTTATAGCTATCTTGCTCTGGCACGGTCGGGATGGATACCTATGTGTTCTCCCAACGTGGTTTCCTCTTTATGTTCGGATGAAGTGTACTTCGTTTGGATTCGAAGTGACCGTCGATCGATGGTGCTGCTGCATCGTCGATCGATGGTGGATCGTCTGAACATTTCTTCGAGGGGAAGAAGTTACTGGACCCATTCATGGAAATGATATCAGCTATGTTCTCCTTGGATATGTTGCGAATGCGTCCATCCATTGCTCTTGTTGGCCTTATGGATCCCTGAAAATACCAAATTCATCCGGAGTTAGATAAACCTAATCTGTATTATTTTAACTTGTACCTCAAGATTTTGTTTTCGATAATCGTCGATCTATAGATCGATGTTACTGTCGATCGATGTTGACGTCACATCTGCAGACGATGTATGGAGAAGTCCATGGCAAGACCATGGTACTCAATGTTCTTTTCTCTGTGGTAGTCCTCGTCATACTCATAAGATCTCGTCTCCGGTAGTTCACTGTCTACTGCGAAGCTCTCACGAGGGCTGTCATTTGCCCAACTACCAATAGAATAATCACCTTGTCTGCTGATAGTATCACCGTAGTGGTAATCAATTGATGTCTGAGGTTGGGTAGCAACGTCAAAGCGCGGATAGCAGTGTGCTGGCAAAGAGAAAATCTTATTAGCAGGACTGTTGTCGATCGATTCTCTGGATTTGTCGTCGATCGGTGGATGATTGACAATGTCGATCGATGGTGGAGTTCCACTGTCGATTGATCCTTAATACTCGGTTTCGTATTTATCCTCATAATTGCAGTGGCATGCTGCAATGAATCATTTGTTAACTCCAGTGTTGGACCTCTGTGGCCTCACAACTGTGACTGGATCATAGTGGACATCCGGATTTATCAGTATTAGACATAACTGATTAGTCTGCATGCTGCAAACTACTCCTACGGTGGCCATGAAAACTCTCCCAAGTAGTAGAGAATGATTCTTGTCTTGCTTGTTTTCCATGACATGGAAGTCAACTTGAACTAGAGCATTGCCAATCTGCATCTCAAGATCTCTGATGATTCCTTCCGAGTTCCTCGTAGAATGATCCACGAAAGTGAATAAATCCTACAAGGCTCTCTCTTTAGACCAAGATGGTCTGCCATTACCTTTGGTAGTATGTTGACTGATGAACATGTGTCACACATCGCACATGGAAACTCAATGCCCTTGACCAAACATGGCACTGCAAATTTTCTAGGATCACTCTTCTTCTTCAGTGTAATCCTCTGTTTCATCTTCTCTCTGATCTGATGGAAGATCCTATGTATGTCCTGCTCAGTTTCCTTGGTTTCCCTGAAGAACATCCACAACATGTGGGTAAAGTAAGCCTCCTTGAATGGCTTGTCCAAGGGTATCCTGAGAACTCTTTTGGTGAAGCTGTCCATCTCCTTCTCATTAACTCCTCGCTTGAGATGCTTAGGAATCTTTTCCTTTCTTTTCCTCAAGGTTCTCCTCTCAGAAGTCTGATCAACTTGCATTGGCTCTGGTGCATCATCTGAAAGTTGTTTGAAGTTATCTGCTATCTGTTATGAATGTGGAGATGGGTTTCTGAGTGCATCCAGTCATGCTACATCTATCTTTGGTAGTTGCACTCAGTAGGTCAGAGGTGGTCGTCGATCGACGGTAGATGAGTTGAGTCGATCGTCATTTTAGTCTGGCTGTGGATTGGCGGCTGGATCCTGGTGTTGATCGATGTCAGACTTCTTGATACAGAAGGGTTTGGGTGGATGAGGGTGTTTAGCTGCGAATTCCTCGTGGGTTAGGATTCTAACGGTCACGCATGATGCATCTTCCTCTGTCGATCGATGTGGAGAAACTGATATCGATCGATGTTTGTCTGATATCTAACGGTCACGCATGAAACACCAATGTGAACCGCCGAAACGTATGGAGCTTTGACTTGGAAGTCGCCCTCCTGATGCTTCTCTTCCTTATCCACTTGCCAGAAATCATCATCCATGATGGCATTCATGTGGTGCTTCAGTGAGTCATCCTTTTTACCCTTCATGAAGGCTTCCTGTCTTTTATTAGTGTCTCCAGTCTGAACCACTTGTGTCTCCAGCTTCCTCACATGTGTGTTCAAAAACTCAAACTTTGAGTTCTGCTCTGTGTAGACAACATTTATCTTCCCATTGAAATTCACCATCAACTTCTGTGGACCCTCAAGAACTTGATCAAACATGTACTCTATCTTGCTCTCTCGAGTCTGCTGTGTTTGATTCTGGTAGTAGGAATTTCCATAAGGTTTGTTGCTACTGTTGTAGGTGCTGCTGTAGGGTTTCTGGTATTGTGAACTCTGGTTGTATTCATTCTTCTGACCATTGCAATAGGAGTTTCTGTATCCACTCTGATTTCCAGACCTTTGATTCTGAAAACCTGAACCACTGACAAAGTTCACATCCTTCTCTTCGTCCATGTCACTGTCGACATCTACAGCCTCTACGTCCTCTGCAAAGCTAACTTGTTTCCTGAGAAGCTTGTGAACACTATCCAACTTAGCCTTAACATCTTTCAACTGCTCCTTCCCTAGGGCTGGAGCCGAGTTTTTTCTCTCGAAATTAGTGTTCTTGGTGATGTTGATGGATGCCAAGTTCTCAATAAGTCTGATTGCTTCCTCTGGATTCCTAGTGTTGAAGTTTCCGTCATTAGCTGAGTCTATAGCCATCTGATATGCCAGCGCGATGCCTCTTAAGAAAGTGTTAAGTAGCTGCACTTGATTGAATCCATGGTGTGGGCAATCTCTCTAATATGACTTGAATCTAATCCAAGAGCTCCTGAAGGACTCTGTAGGCTCTTGTGTGAATGTAGCAATCTTAATCCTCAAGTCTTCAGCGCGTGCGTCATCAAAGAAGTGGCATAGGAATGCATTCTTGATTTCGGCCCAGGATGTAAGAGATCCCAGTGGTAACTGCTTAAGCCAGTGCGAAGCCTCTCTAGCAAGTGAGTACTTGAAGAGCTTGCAAAACAGATAGTCTTCAGTAACTCCATTGACTTTGATAGCGGAAATTAGATCCTCGAACCTCTGCATATGGTCCATATGATGCTCGTGTGATAACCCACAGTAGGGTGTTCGTCTCACGAGTGTAAAGCACTGAGGCTTCAACTCAAAGTCTTGCCTCTATATGGCTGGAGGACGGATTGCAAATATGTTCTCGTAGTATTGATCTAGCTTGTTGTAATCAACTAATTTCCTTGGTCTAGCAGTCTCGTCTACAGCTTGAGCATCTGCAATACCAGCATCGGTATAAGGGATTACAACCCCCTGATCATCTATCTTATGTCATGCTGCATTACGCAGATGACCCTCCTGGTCAAGCAAGTTTCCAGTCGCGTCCTGAATTAGAACTAGTGTCGCAACCATGTTTCGCGGCTCAGTATCGATCGATGTCTGAGGTGGAATGTCGATCGATGTCGGGTGGGTATGGTTGGTCGACGGAAGAGTGGTCTCGGTCGACGGTGGAAGGCGAGTTTCGGTGGACGAACATGTGAAGTTGTCAAAGTACGTTTGCCTTTGCGGATGGTGCGTTCTAGTAGTGCAGGATCTGAAAAGAGAAGTGTTTGTTCCTTGTTGTTTCTGTTACTGCTGGGCATGCACCCGAAAACTCAAGAAATTTTTTTATCAGTTTTTGCAAGTAACAAAATCCTAGATTAAACCTAACCAAATTTGATCTAATAGCGATCGAAGCTCCCCGGCAATGGCGCCATATTTGATATCACTCAAATTACCCTAATGAGTGATTTACTTTCTCAAATAAGAGGTTCAATTGTAGCACTTAGGGATCAAAATTCACAGGGAGCAAAGGCACACAATAAATCTATCTAGTTGTGTAGTTAAGCTAGGTTGAATGGTTTAAATGTAAATTAGCAGGGGTGAACAAGTAATTGTTCAATTGATTGATTGGGTTTTAAGAAATATATGGGAAACGTTAGACTTAGGGTTTCTATTCAGACAATCATGATTATAGAGATATAGACTACTAAGCATATATGGATATTCTAGAACTCAAACAAATAGGAATAGTCGATCAGCTTTCGTATATTTAGACTATCTATCGCCGGATCTAGGACCTCAGCTGTCGCTTGTTGGTCCTGAGAAAGTGTAGATCGATTCCAACAACGGGGTGTCGATCGATACACCTTTTAACTCGTCGATCGATACAACTAATGAGTTGTTGATCGATGTTCTTTCCAGGAAGCGTTACGCACGGGTTTGACGTGTGCCCTAGGATAAACTAAATCAGCTTCCGCTTGTTTCTAGCAATCCTAGCACAACCTAAACTATTTCAGACAAAGAACCAAACTAATGTCTATAGGCAAGGTCCTAGTTAGCTACTCTAGAACACATGCATTAAGAATAGTTTAGTTGATTAATATCCTGGCACTTAGCAATTCTATATTTTGGGCTAATCCCTCATGAATATTTGTACCTTAAATTTAACAAGATGAACTACTCAGACATGGCTAAGCAATTCATAACAACAAGATAAAAAAACTGCATAAAATAGAATAGATTAAAGAAACTGGAGTTCCAATCACAAATCTCTGAAGGAGTGCTTGGATCTTCTCTCCAAACCTAAGACACTAAGTATTTTGTTGTATGAAAAGTAGAAAGTATGAAAGCGTGTGTTGCCTAGAATAATGGCAGCAGAGCACATAAATATTAGGTTAAAACTTGTCAGGGGTAATCTAATAATTCTTGTGGGACTTAGGCTTTAAGTCGGCTGGAACCCAATTTGGCTTCCGTGCGGTTCACCGTCGATCGACATCACAGGGTGTGTGTCGATCGATTGTTGCATTCTCCCATCGATCGATAGTCATGGTCGATGGTCAACTTCGGGCCTTTGTCATTTTTTCTCCAAAATGCACCAAAATCGCCACTTTCCTCCAAATCACTCCAAAACCTGAAAACATACTAAAAAGACTCCAAAACAACTTTAATGTATTTAAAACACCTATATACTATGGCTAAAAATGAGTAAAATCCATGGTATATCACAAGGGAGAATGGACGCGAGTGCAAGGGAGAATGGCCGCGAGTGTAACTCACACCATTGTGGCCCTTGCCCAATGGTGACATATCAATCACTTTTGTTTCCATATATAAACATATCGCCACTTACTCTTTTGGGTTAACCATCTAGAAAGGAAGAGAGAGAGAGAGAGAGATAGAGAGAGAGAGAGAGAGAGAGAGAGAGAGAGAGAGAGAGGAGGCCGTAACTAATATCCAATATTGTTCCTCCGTTTAATGATAAGAACCAAAAAGGAAACAATCGGGATAAGAGTTAGGATTTGTGAGGCATGTAGAGTGCGAAACTTGGGGTAGGAGGCACGGTGGTCAATGCAAAAGGGCTATGGAAGTCTGCCTGAGGCGTGGTAATATGGGCCAGCATGCACAAAGTTGTAACAAGTAGGAGGCTGTAACTAACCGTAGTAAGCCCTATAACATATCCAATATTGTTCTTCCGTTTAGTGATAAGAACCAAAAAGGAAACAATCATGATAAGAGTTAGGGTTTGTGAGGCATGTAGAGTGCGAGTCTTGGGGTAGGAGACACGGTGGTCAATGCAAAAGGGCTATGGAAGTCTTCCTGAGTTGCGGTAGTATGGACCAGCAGGCACAATATTGTAACAAGTAGGATTCAAGGGAATCCATGAGAACCAGTAACAGAGGTATTACTTGCCACAAGTGTTGTAATCTCAAAAACTTCGCAAGGGATTATCATGGACATCCCAATAGTAGGCAAATTTCACTCTAATAGCCTTTGATACGAATAAGCACACTGATGAGGCTAAAGAATGGCCAAAGAAAAAAATGGTCGAAGTATGGCCACATAAATGGTCAAAAGATGGACGAAAAAGGAAATTCAAGCCAAGATGATTTTGATGAGAAATCTTGGTTCTAATGGGTAAATAAATATGGATAAAACATTGTAATGAGTTTGACACAAGGAAATACTGCATATACTCGAGTGACCGAAGTGTGTTAAAGGTTTCAGAAAATTCAAAAAGCACCACGAAGCCAAAAATAGAATTGAAAGTGTTCTAGAATGAGAAGTCAAAGTTCAAAGAACAAAGGACTTAGACAAGTAGTTGCGATCGGAGTACAAGTTGAATTGGTCGGAATACAAATCGAATTGGTCATAATATCATCTACAATGGTCGAGAAATTGCTTCCTCGATAGTTTATAAAAGATTGCAGACCGCTAAAATGGAAAGACTGCAAGTGATATCGAGAGAAGAATGAGATCAAAATCCAAGTGATATTAAGCTATTTTAGAGGTGCTTTAATTTGAAGTTGAGTTACGAAAGAAATAATGGTATATGAATATTCTTCGGGGAATTTAGTGGGTTGGAAACCCTTATGGTTCGGCTTAGAACGTCCTAGAAATTTCCAAAATTTTAGTTTAAGTTATTAGGATATGAAATATAATTAGCTTAGAAGTTTTTTGGTCTAGAAAAGTAATTTTTTGGCCAGGAGAAACATTTTTGTCAATCCAGACTAGAGAATGACACGTTTGAAATTTTACGTAGCTAATTCGGGTTCTACGACGTTTTGCGTGTGTCAAGTAGTTATGGAGGATGCAGTTGCTTGCTTTCCTCCTTCAAGTAGATGGACTTGTGTCTCCTCTTAACTGGACCACCTCCGAGTTGATTTTGCTTCATTCTTATTGGTTATTTTGGTGGCCGGCCACAATTCTGCTTTTTATTGGGTAGATTTGCAGTTGGACATAAAACTGGCTCCCGTTGGTTGTTTCGGGTGGCTGTGCCACCTCCCGCTTGCTGCCCATGACTTATTCCCTCCCCTTAGTCCATTTTCCTCAATTATAAATAGCTCCACACCCCTTAGCTCATTTTTCCCATACCAAAACTTGACCATAGATATCTAGAGAGAATCTGAGCCTTAAAGTATACTTTATAATCTTTAATTTTCCTTTTTAATTTAATTTCTTGTTCTTTATTAGATTTATGTTTAGATCATGGTTTCTACTTACAGAATTTTATGACTCTGTTTATTCCAAGATTAATTCTATAAAAATTCTGAGTCGTACTGACTGCGAGATAAAGGTAACATAGTCTGATAAAGATATCGTGCTAAAACCAAACCCCTCAATCACATAGGTGAATCTTAGTTAATGGCTGTGATTGTTGAGTATGCGGTTAGTGCCTGCAAAATAAGAATATTGATTGATGCATTGTTAGGTTGCAGACTTAGTAAATACTTATATATGATCATGATTGATGTTTGTGAGAGTTATTGAATTCTATCGTTCGGATCATGGTTCGGAGGGTATACATATTTTATATATATTGATGTTCTTATGCATATACTTGCATGATTGTGTTATATGTTCGGTCCTCGGTTCGGAAGATATTTCTTGAACAAGTTGTAATGGGTAAACCCTGTAAAGCCACTGACTTCTCGTTAAGAGTGATCCGTGAGGATATTTAGGTGGAATTTTGTGCCCACTCGAAAGTTACGCCTTGTCAGAGGTCATACCAAAATTAGTTCAAGGTAGAACGCAAAAATACATGTGATAGGAATAGTTAATTTTGACCGTGCAGTTGAATGGCGATGTAGCAATACTGTGTTGGCGATTAGTTTTTATACTTCGACAATAATATTTATAAAAGTAATTGACTTGAAATACATGAAAATATATGTTATTTCATATGTCTTCAATACCCCAGATTAATAAAAAAAATCAGGAGAATATATTTAGGTTTTTTACTGTATATGTTATATCAGGTTAATAAAAAATTCAGGAGAATATATTTAGGTTATTTACTGTATGTGCATGACGTAAGAGAATCACACTCGTATTAGACTGCGAAAAAATTACGCTTAGAGACACAATTTAAGTTACCAATTTCACTAAAAGATATATTGAATCTTTAGTACACCTTCTCGTTGCAAATTTCACTAAAAGATACATTGAATCTTTAGTACACCTTCTCATTGCAAATTTACGAGGATAACCTCCAACTAATCTAAGAGAGATGATGTCTCTCATTACCTTTTCTTCTAACTAACCAAACCGATCTGTTTTTTTTTTAAATAAAATACTTTTTTTTCTCTCTAATTAATAATCAAACCTTATATCTTCACTTTATAGAAAATCGTGAAAACCCTTTCTTCTCTGACATCTTCTAGATTCAGATATCAAACTCAGACATGAGAGGTTAGAGAGATTGAACCCTAATCTTCTCCATCAGAAATTGTCCCTAATACCCTTTCTCACTTTCGCCTTTTCTCGATCTCTATATCTCGATCTCGGAATGTCAATCTCTATTTCTCGATCTCAATCTCAAAATCTCGATCTATATTCCTCGATCTCAATCTCTACTATGAACGAAGCTCAGTCCCGTGGAAACGATGGCGTTTGCGATGGAGACCGTGGTGGAGGAAGCAGTGGATACCGCAATGGAGGCGGTGGTGGTTATGGAGGTGATGGTAGAAGACGTGAGTGTTGATACAATGGTGGTGGTTGGTGGAGGTAGCTACTCGAGTGGAGGAGATGGTGGTGGTTACAGTGGTGGTGGATATGGTGGAGGAAGCGGTGGATACCGCAGTGGAGGCGGTGGTGGTTATGGAGGCGATGGTGGAAGACATGTGTGTGGATACAATGGTGGTGGTTGGTGGAGGTGGCTACTAGAGTGGAGGTGATGGTTGTGGATACGATGGTGGTGGATACGGTGGAGGTGCAAGACGTAAAGGTGGAGGATATGGAGGTGGAGATGGCGGTGACCACCGCAATGGAGGTTGTGGTGTAAGATGGGAGGGTAGTTACAGTGGTGGTGTAAGTGGCTCCACGCGTCTCCCGTCCATGCATCTCATGTCCACGCGTCTCCCGTCCACGCATCTCTCATCAACACATCTCCCGTCCACGCATCTTTCTCTTGTCCAAAACGAATTCCCATTTACCTCCGGAACCAGATACTCATTCTCTACATATCACCAAACACATCTCATCCATCTGCACTTATAAACAAAATAATAAAAATCATATCTCAAAAAGGGAACAGATTAATTGGACAACCTACTAATAACTACTCATGAAAAGCAAGCTTCTCAACCGTTAGATTTTTTGTTGTGAAAAAGATCCTACGTCCAAAAATAATTCACATAAACCCATATACCAACATTTTCTCGTAATAACTATTGCATTGATTGCAACAAAAAACAAACTTAGTTAGCTGCTCGTTGCTTCTCTAAAACAAACATTCTTCCACTTGCACAAAAGCAAGGTCATTTATGTCCAAAATAATACAGCTGTCCAAACAAAGTGTGTCAACTAAACAATGTGTCCTTTAAAGAAAATAGAAGTCATAATGTGACTTTCTATGTAACTTACTCTTAGACTGCTGGTGTCGTTGATACTACTACCTATGAGTACAGTGCAGGAACTAAAATAGTACATAAAACTTCAGAAAATTCGATTATATTTGCACATATTTATAATTTTTAGAGATGAATGTATTCTAATTTAAAACCCTATTGTAATTTAATATTTAGGACATATATTAATTCTGTTTTTGTTAATTTTCTGTAACGCAACTAATGTTTTATACTTTTACTTATATCAAGGGAAAATACTATATATAAAATTATTGTAATCATATATTCTCGACAAATGGTAACCTTACACATGAGTAGCTTCCAAATTATTTAATGGAGTTTTATTTATTTCTTATGTTCATCTTATGCTAGTTTTCATTACTAAAAATTGAAATTTGAATATGATGTGGAATAGCCTGTCTCAAAATATAAATCTTATCCGATAAAGTATCAAAATGGCTCTAAAACTGCAAATGAAAATTTTAATAGGAAGAAAATGAAAATGACTTCAAAGTGTTTGTTAACTTCAAAACAGAAAAACAAGTATTATTATATAAAGATTTAAGAATATTTGCAATATATCTTATATTTCTCCTAAAATAGAAAAATTCTAGTTTAGAGATGGATTTTTTGTTGAAATGTATATTTTTATAAGAAAAATAATACAATCTATACTATAAAAATAGAAATCATGATTTTTAATGTGTGATTTTCCATTTTGGACCACTAAAAAATCATTATATTTAATTATCTTATCATTTATTTTCATATTAATATCACATGCCACATTGACAATAACTACTTAAATGAATCATGTACCATATGTAATATGTTATACAAATAGACCTTTATATTTTTCTTTTTGATTAATCTGGGGTATCCCGGACCTATGGAAGTGCCCAAACTAATCCGCAAGTGGAGGTACATCTTATGGATAAACTCTCTTTCCGGGTATTCAAACGAGCTGAAAGCAAGGGCTCATGGATATCCATGTAGGGTGTCCAGGTAACATGTGACTTAGTTTCACATGGCTGGTGGATCGAAACTGAAATGTGCTGACATCCCAAGCCCTTCTCTTTATCATTTGACCACAAGCTACTGGACAAATAATCATTTATACTGCCAACACATACATACTGTTCGATTTAATGTGTTTGTATCCTTTACGTTAGACCATCTACCTATAAAGGAACATAAACATATATGATGATATTAATCCAATGGTCATGTCTTATTCATTTTCTTAGTCGTTTGACCATTTTTCTTCAATACTTTAGCTGCAGATATATAAATCTTTAGAAAATGGCCATTGTTCAAGTTTAAGAAAATCCTTCAAAAAAATCTATAGCCATGAGGCCATTGTTCACGTCTTACCTGTAGATATATAAATTTTTTGAACATGAACATTGTTTCAAGAATTTGCTTGTGTCATGTCTTAATCATTTTTTTTATTTATGTTAGCGTGCACATGTCAATACTATTTTCTTTGTAAATAATAGTATTGATGTTCATAAACGGTTTTCACAATATGCAATTGGAGAAGGTGAAGATGGACCCACCATTCAAATTTTTAAAATTTGGGTTTATTGCATTTGAGATAGGACGTTTCGGGTATCAATTCGGATTCGGGTCGGGTGATTCGAGTGTTTGGGTTTTCAGGTTTTTGGGTAGATATGTGCAAAACCTCTTTGGGTTATTTATGAATTCAGGTCGGGTTCGGATTATTACGAATCCAGTTTGGGTTTTTTCGAGTGTACATGAGACACCTGACATTTGTAAAACTTTATATTTTCAAAAACATTTAACAACCTAAAACCTGAAGCAGTTGTGCAATAACACAATATAAACCAAAAAAACAAACATTTTAGCCGAAACAGAGTAGCACGTTGTGTAACAACAAAGTACCAAACGAAAAACATCAACCAAAAACACTAAGCAAACTTAAGAAACTTGAAAACCATATGTGACACCAAAAAGACACAATTTTATATGTTAGAAGAGTAAACAAGCATAAAAAATGCATCATATGTTTACAATTTACAAATGTCTTAGTTCTTACCATGTAACGAATCCATATTATCTTGGTCTTCTAGTCTTGTGGTTGTGATATTTGTCATACTCTGTTCAAGTAATAAAAAATTTGGTGTTAACAAACATAAAGCAAGAAAACATAACAATAAACAAGAAAAGTACAAACCTCTTTCCATCTTGTCTTTGTACTCAACAACTGAAAGTATTTGAGCATTGATGAGCACCTTGGATTCAAGTCTGATATCTTGTTTCATCCACTGTTATGTACACATCAGACCATCAACCATATAATAGTGACTTAAACAACTCCTATGTGGATCAATTAACCTCACACTAATGTTGAATGCACTTTCAGATGCAACTGAGGATACTTGCATAACAAAAAGATCACGAGCTATCTGTGATAAAAAAAGGGTACTTTCCAGAGTTTACTTTCCACCAAAGAGAACATCAAAGCCAGTTCATTCCATTACATCTTGATGCTCAACATCAGCCTTTAGGTAAGCATCCAACTCATTGATGTCTCTCACTCCAATCTCCTTTAGCAGTGAGTTGTACCTTTTCTGAATCCTGCGTTAGCCAATTTCATCATCATGCAAGTCCATTGTTGGATGTTCTCGAGACTGTGAAGACTGAGTACACTAAGATGATTGCACATTTATTTCAACTTGTTTAACATTTCTTTCACTATACTCTTTGAACAAATCAATTAGATTACTAAAACTGAATCATTTAAGTCTTTAACCTCCATACTTTCTTCCCCGTAAAGATCCTCAAAACACAACTTTGCAAACTTCATCTTTCTGGAAGGATTAAAGACGCTTGCCACCACTAAAATATTTTTAATGTTCTTCAACCCATCTCAGTACTTATCAAACTTCTTCAGCATATCCTCATCCTTGATTTTTAGAACAACATCGTAGCTATTATAAAACAAATACTGATTGGAGGCTACGTTCACTATCTCACCTTAGCACTTGTGGGCATTAAGCATGGTAGATTATAAGACTACTAAGATTGAGTTATAAAAGATAATGAGAAACCTTTCCAAATTTTCAACCGCACGCCAATCCTCACTTGTAGGAGGTCCGAGTCTTTTATTTTCATTCTTTAACTCCATGAAATGATCATTGAATGGTTTCTCCTCAAAACCCATCTTATCAAACACAATCTTTTAAATAAGTGCTCTTTCTAACATCAAGTAAATTGAATTACACCTAGTTCTAACATCAAGTGGCAGACTTCCTCTTTTCATCCTACCAGAATCTACTTTAAGCTCAAATGTCTTTTTTGTCTATTTGTTCCAGATCTTACGTATGAGATTGCATTGCGGATTGCAGTCACACTATCATCTACTTCAGACAAGCCATCCCTCACAATCAGATTGGTAATGTGACCATCACATCTCATATGCAAAAATTATCCTTTCATAACTAATGATTCATCAGATCTTTGACAGAAACTACTTTCAAAATGCATCTAAGCATTTTTGTTCGCAGTTGCATTGTCTATAGTGACACAAAACACTTTCTCTATTCCCTACTCAGCGAGGTATTCTAAGAGAACAAATGCAATAGTTTACCTTTGTGATTGGTTACATATTTGAATCAAATGATCAGTTTGTTCAACCGCCAATATGCATTTATGTAGTGAGTTGTTATCACCATATAGTTAACCCCTACGTGAAGTAACAAACAAAATAAAAGATTAGCTATATCAAAAACAAAATCCTTAAACACAATATTAAAACTGATTCAAAGAGTATTAATTACTTGTTACTTGAGACACTCATATGTCTGTGGTGATGGAAGCTCTTGCTTGTCAGCAAGAAACCATTTCTTAAGATCAGTATTTCTCTTAATATACATCTCTACTATCTTCCTAGTAGTTGTACGTCTTGAATGAGGATCAAGGAGGTTAATATACACATAAAAGCACATATATATTAACATAGACTTAGATAATGAGTGTTTACAAGATACATTGTTAAAATTACCTTATTGTAGAAGTTTAAAAACTACACTATCAATAAAGAAACGTGGCAACTGTCCAAGAACGAATATTTCATTTGTTGCTTCTCTTAATACACCTTTTGAAACTTTTACACTCTTCAAAGAACCTTCCTTACTAATTTTATGTTGGCTTTTAGTATGATCTTGATCATCTTGACATGCTTTGAATTGCTTGCAATAGTTAAGATGATTGTGCAAATTGCTGGTTCCAGAATTTGTTGGACAAGTCAAGATATTCTGATAGTAGTCGCACACACATTTGTCACGGTTCTCTTCACTTCTTCGGTAGTGAGCCCATACATTAGATCATGTGGGGAGTACACGTTTTTTTTACTCTGTTCTTGACTATCTCCATATGATTGTTTTTGTTTATCTCTTCGATCAGACTCTGGAGTATGAAACACTTCTTTTACATAATTTAGATCTATGTTTTACAGTGCTTTGAAAAAGGTAATGATGATGAATCAATCTGTTATTAACAAAACAAAATAAGTTCGTTCGATAATTAACTAACATTAGAACTTTCTGTCATGTTACTATGACTCATGTAAATATGACAAGAAAAACAACAACTAACAAAATCAAGTAATCAACTAACCTTGTCTCTCTCTAACTAACTAACTAACATAATCAAGTAACATAATAGTCTCTGACAAGAAGAACAACAATCCTAACATAAGCAACTAACAGAAAATAAAGGAGAAGAAGCAGATGAAGGAGAAGAAGCTTAGACAATTTCGATTTGGAAAAGAAAAGGATTCACCTTTGATTTTTTTCTCCTTGTCGAAAAAAGAGTAGAAGTCGAAGATAGTAGACTTTTGGTAGGTTCCAGTTTGAAAAATCAAGAGTCATATCTAGGATTGGCTAAGATCGAAAGATTTTTGGGAAGCTGAACGGATTTAGGAAAGGGGATAAATGTGTTTAATGTTACTCACTATATATATACTTTTGGGTGTATTCGGATAGCATTTCGGTTTTCAGGTATAACCGATCATGTAAGGGTATACGTAGTCGATGAATCCTAAACCCGTTCGGATATATCCAAAACCAAACCGCCCACTTCGGGTCGGGTTCGGATTTGGGTTTTGGGTGAGGCTTCGTGCCCATGCCTAATTAGAGATATGGATATATTCATTGTTTGCCTTAAACAATATTTTGCCTACATTAAAAAATTGAGTAATAATTCCATGAATTTCGTGATGAATAAACTATATTGGTAAAGTATTTTGTGCATCATATATATACTATTAAAGCGGGATCACTATTAGGATTCTGTCTTTCGTTTTTTAACTGTTTACGATGATATGCCACTGTCTTTTTTGAATTATTATTTAAATAAACTTTCCTAATAAATTTAACCAATCGGAAACAAGATTTTTTTGAACCAATCACATTATAACATCATTTACAAAAGTTTTTTCGTGCCCATGTCTAATTAGAGATATTGATATATTCATTGTTTGCCTTAAACAATATTTTGCCTGCATTAAAAAATCGAGTAATAATTCCTTGAATTTCGTGATGAATAAACTATATTGGTAAAGTATTTTATGCATCATATCTATACTATTAAAGTGGAATCACTATTAGGATTCTGTGTTTCGTTTTTTAATTGTTTACGATGATATGCCACTGCCTTTTTTGAATTATGATTTAAATAAATTTTCCTAATATATTTAACCAATCAGAAACAGGATTTTTTTGAACCAATCACATTATAACATCATTTACAAAAGTTTTTTTAAGCAGAGACTGTATTGTTACTTCGTCCCGTTACATCATCATGCATATAAATTATTTTATACATATTACAACTTCAAAATATATAACGGATATTTATATGAATAGTTACTTCGCAGCATTACGTCAAGATTAATATATATATTATTTTATATGTGATGAGAACTTCTAAACAATTAATATTATTTAAAACTTATGTCTATTAATTTCATATACTATTGACAATAACTATATAGGTTTTGCTAACATCTAAATGTGTCAAATGTTAAACCCATAAAATGTCTCATCTGTTAATCCTTAAATCCTGAAGTCATGATTCTAAACCTTAAAATATGAACGTTTTTTGTTGGGATTATAGAATTATAGCACATTTTTTTATATTTATTAGTTGATGGTCATAATATCCTAATATATTTCTCTAATCAACTAATGATGTTTTAGCCTAAGATCTTTAGCAAATTCGTAATAGAGTAAGATTTAAAAAATATTAACCACTTTTGAAGTAATTTCAGTTATGATTCCCGATTTAATTGTATAGATTTAAGAAATATTTTGTAAGAGAGTATATAGGATCTTCCATAACTTCTACTAATATATTCTTTACAATAATGCAAAACTATACATAGGAACTTCAACCCCTATATTAAAAGAATTAGATCATTAACTTGGCGATTTAAGAAAATGATTACAAAAAGAATTTAAGAATCTTTCAAAATGATACAATTTTATTTTTAAGAATATACTTTGAAAATAACAAATTTAATATTGTTATATTAAAATTTTGAAATAAAAATATTAATATTCAAATTTAAGTTGAAACAATTGATATATATATATATATATATATATATTTATTTATTTATATATGTATATAAATATATACACAGATTTAAGTTACATGAAATGTTAAATTATACGAATTATGTCGAAAAATAAAATTTTCGTTAGATAAAATTTTTGGTAGCCAATACAGACGCCTTATTATAAGTCGTCTAATAAGTCGTCCAGATGGAAGACTTTCCAGACGACTTAATTAAGTCGTCCGATAAGTCGTCCAGCTGGGAAGACTTTCCAGACGCCTTATTATAAGTCGTCTAATAAGTCGTCCAGATGGAAGACTTTCCAGACGACTTAATTAAGTCGTCCGATAAGTCGTCCAGCTGGGAAGACTTTCCAGACGCCTTATTATAAGTCGTCTAATAAGTCGTCCAGATGGAAGACTTTCCAGACGACTTAATTAAGTCGTCCGATAAGTCGTCCAGCTGGGAAGACTTTCCAGACGCCTTATTATAAGTCGTCTAATAAGTCGTCCAGATGGAAGACTTTCCAGACGACTTAATTAAGTCGTCCGATAAGTCGTCCAGCTGGGAAGACTTTCCAGACGCCTTATTATAAGTCGTCTAATAAGTCGTCCAGATGGAAGACTTTCCAGACGACTTAATTAAGTCGTCCGATAAGTCGTCCAGCTGGGAAGACTTTCCAGACGCCTTATTATAAGTCGTCTAATAAGTCGTCCAGATGGAAGACTTTCCAGACGACTTAATTAAGTCGTCCGATAAGTCGTCCAGCTGGGAAGACTTTCCAGACGCCTTATTATAAGTCGTCTAATAAGTCGTCCAGATGGAAGACTTTCCAGACGACTTAATTAAGTCGTCCGATAAGTCGTCCAGCTGGGAAGACTTTCCAGACGCCTTATTATAAGTCGTCTAATAAGTCGTCCAGATGGAAGACTTTCCAGACGACTTAATTAAGTCGTCCGATAAGTCGTCCAGCTGGGAAGACTTTCCAGACGCCTTATTATAAGTCGTCTAATAAGTCGTCCAGATGGAAGACTTTCCAGACGACTTAATTAAGTCGTCCGATAAGTCGTCCAGCTGGGAAGACTTTCCAGACGCCTTATTATAAGTCGTCTAATAAGTCGTCCAGATGGAAGACTTTCCAGACGACTTAATTAAGTCGTCCGATAAGTCGTCCAGCTGGGAAGACTTTCCAGACGCCTTATTATAAGTCGTCTAATAAGTCGTCCAGATGGAAGACTTTCCAGACGACTTAATTAAGTCGTCCGATAAGTCGTCCAGCTGGGAAGACTTTCCAGACGCCTTATTATAAGTCGTCTAATAAGTCGTCCAGATGGAAGACTTTCCAGACGACTTAATTAAGTCGTCCGATAAGTCGTCCAGCTGGGAAGACTTTCCAGACGCCTTATTATAAGTCGTCTAATAAGTCGTCCAGATGGAAGACTTTCCAGACGACTTAATTAAGTCGTCCGATAAGTCGTCCAGCTGGGAAGACTTTCCAGACGCCTTATTATAAGTCGTCTAATAAGTCGTCCAGATGGAAGACTTTCCAGACGACTTAATTAAGTCGTCCGATAAGTCGTCCAGCTGGGAAGACTTTCCAGACGCCTTATTATAAGTCGTCTAATAAGTCGTCCAGATGGAAGACTTTCCAGACGACTTAATTAAGTCGTCCGATAAGTCGTCCAGCTGGGAAGACTTTCCAGACGCCTTATTATAAGTCGTCTAATAAGTCGTCCAGATGGAAGACTTTCCAGACGACTTAATTAAGTCGTCCGATAAGTCGTCCAGCTGGGAAGACTTTCCAGACGCCTTATTATAAGTCGTCTAATAAGTCGTCCAGATGGAAGACTTTCCAGACGACTTAATTAAGTCGTCCGATAAGTCGTCCAGCTGGGAAGACTTTCCAGACGCCTTATTATAAGTCGTCTAATAAGTCGTCCAGATGGAAGACTTTCCAGACGACTTAATTAAGTCGTCCGATAAGTCGTCCAGCTGGGAAGACTTTCCAGACGCCTTATTATAAGTCGTCTAATAAGTCGTCCAGATGGAAGACTTTCCAGACGACTTAATTAAGTCGTCCGATAAGTCGTCCAGCTGGGAAGACTTTCCAGACGCCTTATTATAAGTCGTCTAATAAGTCGTCCAGATGGAAGACTTTCCAGACGACTTAATTAAGTCGTCCGATAAGTCGTCCAGCTGGGAAGACTTTCCAGACGCCTTATTATAAGTCGTCTAATAAGTCGTCCAGATGGAAGACTTTCCAGACGACTTAATTAAGTCGTCCGATAAGTCGTCCAGCTGGGAAGACTTTCCAGACGCCTTATTATAAGTCGTCTAATAAGTCGTCCAGATGGAAGACTTTCCAGACGACTTAATTAAGTCGTCCGATAAGTCGTCCAGCTGGGAAGACTTTCCAGACGCCTTATTATAAGTCGTCTAATAAGTCGTCCAGATGGAAGACTTTCCAGACGACTTAATTAAGTCGTCCGATAAGTCGTCCAGCTGGGAAGACTTTCCAGACGCCTTATTATAAGTCGTCTAATAAGTCGTCCAGATGGAAGACTTTCCAGACGACTTAATTAAGTCGTCCGATAAGTCGTCCAGCTGGGAAGACTTTCCAGACGCCTTATTATAAGTCGTCTAATAAGTCGTCCAGATGGAAGACTTTCCAGACGACTTAATTAAGTCGTCCGATAAGTCGTCCAGCTGGGAAGACTTTCCAGACGCCTTATTATAAGTCGTCTAATAAGTCGTCCAGATGGAAGACTTTCCAGACGACTTAATTAAGTCGTCCGATAAGTCGTCCAGCTGGGAAGACTTTCCAGACGCCTTATTATAAGTCGTCTAATAAGTCGTCCAGATGGAAGACTTTCCAGACGACTTAATTAAGTCGTCCGATAAGTCGTCCAGCTGGGAAGACTTTCCAGACGCCTTATTATAAGTCGTCTAATAAGTCGTCCAGATGGAAGACTTTCCAGACGACTTAATTAAGTCGTCCGATAAGTCGTCCAGCTGGGAAGACTTTCCAGACGCCTTATTATAAGTCGTCTAATAAGTCGTCCAGATGGAAGACTTTCCAGACGACTTAATTAAGTCGTCCGATAAGTCGTCCAGCTGGGAAGACTTTCCAGACGCCTTATTATAAGTCGTCTAATAAGTCGTCCAGATGGAAGACTTTCCAGACGACTTAATTAAGTCGTCCGATAAGTCGTCCAGCTGGGAAGACTTTCCAGACGCCTTATTATAAGTCGTCTAATAAGTCGTCCAGATGGAAGACTTTCCAGACGACTTAATTAAGTCGTCCGATAAGTCGTCCAGCTGGGAAGACTTTCCAGACGCCTTATTATAAGTCGTCTAATAAGTCGTCCAGATGGAAGACTTTCCAGACGACTTAATTAAGTCGTCCGATAAGTCGTCCAGCTGGGAAGACTTTCCAGACGCCTTATTATAAGTCGTCTAATAAGTCGTCCAGATGGAAGACTTTCCAGACGACTTAATTAAGTCGTCCGATAAGTCGTCCAGCTGGGAAGACTTTCCAGACGCCTTATTATAAGTCGTCTAATAAGTCGTCCAGATGGAAGACTTTCCAGACGACTTAATTAAGTCGTCCGATAAGTCGTCCAGCTGGGAAGACTTTCCAGACGCCTTATTATAAGTCGTCTAATAAGTCGTCCAGATGGAAGACTTTCCAGACGACTTAATTAAGTCGTCCGATAAGTCGTCCAGCTGGGAAGACTTTCCAGACGCCTTATTATAAGTCGTCTAATAAGTCGTCCAGATGGAAGACTTTCCAGACGACTTAATTAAGTCGTCCGATAAGTCGTCCAGCTGGGAAGACTTTCCAGACGCCTTATTATAAGTCGTCTAATAAGTCGTCCAGATGGAAGACTTTCCAGACGACTTAATTAAGTCGTCCGATAAGTCGTCCAGCTGGGAAGACTTTCCAGACGCCTTATTATAAGTCGTCTAATAAGTCGTCCAGATGGAAGACTTTCCAGACGACTTAATTAAGTCGTCCGATAAGTCGTCCAGCTGGGAAGACTTTCCAGACGCCTTATTATAAGTCGTCTAATAAGTCGTCCAGATGGAAGACTTTCCAGACGACTTAATTAAGTCGTCCGATAAGTCGTCCAGCTGGGAAGACTTTCCAGACGCCTTATTATAAGTCGTCTAATAAGTCGTCCAGATGGAAGACTTTCCAGACGACTTAATTAAGTCGTCCGATAAGTCGTCCAGCTGGGAAGACTTTCCAGACGCCTTATTATAAGTCGTCTAATAAGTCGTCCAGATGGAAGACTTTCCAGACGACTTAATTAAGTCGTCCGATAAGTCGTCCAGCTGGGAAGACTTTCCAGACGCCTTATTATAAGTCGTCTAATAAGTCGTCCAGATGGAAGACTTTCCAGACGACTTAATTAAGTCGTCCGATAAGTCGTCCAGCTGGGAAGACTTTCCAGACGCCTTATTATAAGTCGTCTAATAAGTCGTCCAGATGGAAGACTTTCCAGACGACTTAATTAAGTCGTCCGATAAGTCGTCCAGCTGGGAAGACTTTCCAGACGCCTTATTATAAGTCGTCTAATAAGTCGTCCAGATGGAAGACTTTCCAGACGACTTAATTAAGTCGTCCGATAAGTCGTCCAGCTGGGAAGACTTTCCAGACGCCTTATTATAAGTCGTCTAATAAGTCGTCCAGATGGAAGACTTTCCAGACGACTTAATTAAGTCGTCCGATAAGTCGTCCAGCTGGGAAGACTTTCCAGACGCCTTATTATAAGTCGTCTAATAAGTCGTCCAGATGGAAGACTTTCCAGACGACTTAATTAAGTCGTCCGATAAGTCGTCCAGCTGGGAAGACTTTCCAGACGCCTTATTATAAGTCGTCTAATAAGTCGTCCAGATGGAAGACTTTCCAGACGACTTAATTAAGTCGTCCGATAAGTCGTCCAGCTGGGAAGACTTTCCAGACGCCTTATTATAAGTCGTCTAATAAGTCGTCCAGATGGAAGACTTTCCAGACGACTTAATTAAGTCGTCCGATAAGTCGTCCAGCTGGGAAGACTTTCCAGACGCCTTATTATAAGTCGTCTAATAAGTCGTCCAGATGGAAGACTTTCCAGACGACTTAATTAAGTCGTCCGATAAGTCGTCCAGCTGGGAAGACTTTCCAGACGCCTTATTATAAGTCGTCTAATAAGTCGTCCAGATGGAAGACTTTCCAGACGACTTAATTAAGTCGTCCGATAAGTCGTCCAGCTGGGAAGACTTTCCAGACGCCTTATTATAAGTCGTCTAATAAGTCGTCCAGATGGAAGACTTTCCAGACGACTTAATTAAGTCGTCCGATAAGTCGTCCAGCTGGGAAGACTTTCCAGACGCCTTATTATAAGTCGTCTAATAAGTCGTCCAGATGGAAGACTTTCCAGACGACTTAATTAAGTCGTCCGATAAGTCGTCCAGCTGGGAAGACTTTCCAGACGCCTTATTATAAGTCGTCTAATAAGTCGTCCAGATGGAAGACTTTCCAGACGACTTAATTAAGTCGTCCGATAAGTCGTCCAGCTGGGAAGACTTTCCAGACGCCTTATTATAAGTCGTCTAATAAGTCGTCCAGATGGAAGACTTTCCAGACGACTTAATTAAGTCGTCCGATAAGTCGTCCAGCTGGGAAGACTTTCCAGACGCCTTATTATAAGTCGTCTAATAAGTCGTCCAGATGGAAGACTTTCCAGACGACTTATAATAAGTCGTCTGCGCAGTCTTTTGGATTGAAGTAAATACCTGACTCAAGATAGCAGCTTTCATTGATCTGCGGCCTCTGCTGCCCTCGTAAGCCAGTATCGGTGGAGACGGACTGTCTGCTCTGGGACCACCAATACTAGCACCCAATTCCGGCATAGCTGTGTACGTCTAGACCTGAAGAACTTGTATAAACCCATCCACGGTGTAACAGCCAGCAATTTCTTTGTTCCACAAAGAGTCCATCAGCACCTTAAACGCGACTCTCCCCCATGGATAATTCTCAAACCGTTCTAAATCCATCACTAGCCTTGCCAGAGTAGATCGTGTAGCGGTTGAAAACTTTCTCCCTTCAATGAATCCAGTGAAGATGGAGAGGTACGCGAGCCGCTTGCGATCTTCCCTGGACCAATCCCCGCATCTCTTCAGTGCTGCTATTATCTGATCAGTAGTTGGCCCAGCTTCCAGATGAACTCCCAGCATCCCCCAGAAAGAAACCATCTCTGGGGTAACGTCACATTTTGGTGTCTCAAGGTCCTCGATGTACTCGCAGTTTAGACCAGTGAGGTTTTCAAACTCTAACAGTGAAAACCTCAAAGGTTCTGGACCAACGAGAGACCACATCTCATACTTCTTCTTAATGTCCAGCTTGAAACTGAGCATGTAGTGAACCAGCCTTGAAGCCCAACCAAATCCCTGCTCCTTGAACTTGATGAAAACTCCCAAACTCGACTCCTTGAGCTCTTCAAATTCGTCATCAGTAAGAGCTTTCCTAAGAGCAGTATGCAACTTGCTGTTATCCGTATGATACGAAATGCTATTGTGGGCTTCTGGTTCTTCCCCTGATGTGTATAACCTACGGGGGAGTTCTGGAATATCCATCCTTTTTGTCTGCAAAATAATCAAAGACAACAATATAAGTCCAGACGACTTAGTAGACGACTTAAATTACTTACAAGTCTTCCAGTCGCAGAAGGAGTTGGAGTACTCGTCATTGCGGTTATAGATCTGAAAAAATAAACGTGAAACGGTGAGAATGAGTAAATTGATAGAGACAACGTTTTATGTTCATCTTTTCCTCGAGATTGATGACTTAGCGGCGTTAGGGTTTACAGAGAAACGGCGCTAAGGTTTACAGAGAAGAAGCGGCGGCGCTAGGGTTTAGAAGAAGCGGCGGCGCTAGTGTTTAGAACGTTGGTGACCACGGTGGCGAGGGCGACGGTTTGTTCGGAAATAGTGGAATCGGCGGCGCTAGGGTTTAGAGGAATCGGCGCGGCTAGGGTTAGAAGAAGCTGCGGCGACAACGGTGAGAATGAAGTGAGATAGATAGCCGATGTTGAGAACGATGGTTTGTTCGGAAATCGTGGGAATTCGAAATCGCCTTTGAGAGGGAGAACTGTTAGGGTTTCTGAATTTCGCGAAAAATGAAACAAAAAAAATAAAAATCACCTTATATATTGGGTAAATAATCCGGTTAGCTTTAAAATTACATTGGTAAACTTTAAGGTTTGGTCCGGTTTAGACGACTTATTCTGGCTGATAATGTACAACAGACGACTTAATATTTAGTCGTCTGTTTTCAGACGACAAAATATTAAGTCGTCCTAGACCCTAAAATGAACCCCTAAACTAAAATGACTAGATTAACTAACTAACCACGTTATAAAATCAAATTATACTTAAATAGTGTTTACTATACACAGAAATGAACACGCATAAGTAATTTTAAAAATTTTCAAAAACGGTTTTAATGCTTTCCAACATCTAACCCTAAGAACACATACAATACTACAACATATGTTGATGAAACATAAACTAAAGAATATCATGACTCACTACTTTCACTCATCTATGCTGAAAACAATTGAAATTTGTTATATCTTAATTTATACCTCCTAAGACATATGTTAATTACATAATTCCCATTTTTCACTTATCAAAATATTTTTTACAAAATTTTTAAATTATGTTTAAGACTAACTGTCCAGACGACTTTCAGTTAAGTCGTCTGGACGACTTATTTTCTAGTCGTCTAAACAGACGACTTGCAAGGGGTAGAAACGTAAAAAAAATTCCGTTTTTTTGTTTGGTCACAAGGGGATAGTTGTAATTTCAATAGCCTTTTAGGTTACTTTTGCCTTTGACCCAAGTTGGGGTATTGTTTTGGGTTTGACTCCAAGTTTTGAGTCACACTTGGCAATTCTCCCATAAATTAATCTCACGATTTTAAAACACAGATGAAAATCTTGTATTCCTTAGATCGTGTTCATATGACAACGTATATCATCCAGTTATTGCTTATAAAATATAAGGTATATTTTTTACCTAAAACAATATTTGATATATTCTTTACAAAGAAAGATGAATATTATACCACAATCATAAAATATCATTTAAATATCTTTGATCAAAATCAAGTATATAACATATCCCAT
Source organism: Brassica oleracea var. oleracea (assembly GCF_000695525.1). Classification (NCBI taxonomy): domain Eukaryota; kingdom Viridiplantae; phylum Streptophyta; class Magnoliopsida; order Brassicales; family Brassicaceae; genus Brassica; species Brassica oleracea. The sequence goes on from NC_027752.1 coordinate 20,466,526, forward strand.
TTTTAGGATAGTATTGACGAACAAACAGATTATTTTGTTATTCTAACCATTTTAATACAAAACTATAATATCGCAACTAAATCCTTTTGATATCCTACATTTAGCTACACGAAAATACGATCACAATATGACTGAAGCATAAAACTAAAAAACGAATTAAACAAAGTGTATCTATTTTATTTATTTTCATAATAAACCTAGATTTGGTTTGATAAAAAAGTTAGGTTGCTTTGCGCCAAACAAACTCCAATACTAATTTATCTTTTATGATTTTTAATTGATCAAGTATTACAAGTGTTAGAATTAGATAGGATATAAAATGAATTATGAACTATATAAACTAAAAGCATATCAAATCCACAACTATGAAAAATTGTATTTTTTATTAGAATTAATATACACAAACCATTCGAATTGTATGCTTTATAAATAGATATACTTAAAATGGTAAGTACTATTTTTAAAAGCAAAAAAAAAGAAGACTTATCTAACATACCATTTTAGTTGTTTGAACATCAATAGCACATATCATTAACAAATAAAATTTACAAACAATTAAAAAATATGAACAACTCATAATTGTGAAACATAAAAAGCAAAAAAAAAAACATTTGTGCGGTTGCGCAGATCAAAGTTTAATTTTTTAAATATAATATTTTTATTATATAAACATACATTGTAGCAAATCCATTTTTACAATAAAATTTATATATTTTAAAGAAAATATACAAAATAAATAAGATGACTGGAGATGCTTTAATTATATTTGAAAACTATCCAAAAATATATATTATTAGTGAATGACACCTATGCATGTTAGAGGTTTTCCTTTTATTTTCTTAGATCAGTTTAAATCATCAAAGTTAAACATGCAGATTGTACAAATGATATAATGCAAACAAATTTTGAATTAGGAACTATTTCATAGAGAGTATAAAAATACAAAAGAAAAGGGCTATATAATTCTTAGGAATTCGCCACATATATAACAAATGTTTAGTAATTACGAGAGGTTATTAGCATAACTGGAAATGATCATGACCAGGACCATTGTCTCAGAGGTCTCTACTTCGAGTGACTAATAAGATGAAACTAATTTTACATGTTGTAGTTTCAGCTATGGAAGATTACGGATTTCGACTTTGAACCTCCTAGTATTCAAAAAAGAAAATTTAATAATTTGTCATAAAACATTTACAAAAAGTAATAATAACTTTTTCAAAATTTTGGATTTTGTTTTACAATTAATTTTTGGTTTGAAACAAGTTTTAAACAATATAATTTGTCATACCATATTTACAATAGTTTCTGACTCTCTCTCTCTCTCTTTTTTTTTAAATATTTTATTATTTGATAAAGAAAATTACTAGGGTTGGGCAAAAAATCCGAATCCGAAGAACCAAACCCGATCCGAAAAACCGAACCCGATCCAAAAAAGTAGTATCGAACTCGAACCGAAATTGATTAAATATCCGACCAGATTCAAAATTTTGGTATCTAGAGAACCAAAACCGAATCCGACCCGAACCGAAGTATTTTGGGTACCCGAATGTATCTGAAATAGATTTATATACTTAAATATATTAATTATTTTTAGATTTAATGTATATTAAAAACATCCAAAATATGTAAGATAATTTTAAGCTGTCCAAAATACTTGAAAATATATACAAATAGTCAAAAATAAATGTATAAAATAGCTAAAGTATACTCAAAACACCAAAAATAATTGAAATATCTATTCTTTATCCAAATATTCAAACCAAACAAAATTATATGTTAAGTTTAGGTATTTTGACATATTTTATTCAAAATTATATGTAATATATTATTTTGTTTATGCATTTTGAGAAATTTAAAGTATATAATGAATTTTAATATTTTAAAATAATTTAAATGGGTTATCCGAATCTAAACCGAACCAGCAAAGATCCGAACTGAAACCGAACCGAAATTTAGAAATACCCGAATGAGACTAAAATTTTTGACTCCGAAAATCCGAAATCCGAATAGAACCGAACTGAACGCGAATGGGTAACGAAACGTCCACCCCTAAAAATTACAATGATGATTTAAAACAAATTGATGTATACAAAATATTTTTTAAACTCAATTATTGCCATATCGTTTGGTATCTAGCGTTTTACTCTTATATAAAAAAAAGTATATGAAACATGCGAGTAAGTGATTTCTCCTGTGTGAACAAATAAAGCGATTAGTGATGAAATCTTGAAATTAAACTCCAATAAAGGTTTTTCAGCAGATTGGAGAGGAACAAAATTGATGTCGGATACTAACCGTTGGGCCACGTCATCAACGTGTAACAGTTTTGTGGGCTCCACTCTCATTGACTTACGGACTCACAGTCTGACAGTTGACCGTTCGGTTTACGCGACGGACCCCACTTTGGCTAAATCTTTGCCGACAACAACCCTTTCTTTCCATTTTCTTTCGGTTTAATCACATATTTGGTATTACTAATTTTGTTTTAAATAAAGAGTTCTACAAAAAATTAAAATCTATTCCACACATTAAATAATTCAGTCGCCGTTTATTAAAAAATCATCATTTATATTACATAAAATGAATATTGAATTCACTATTGCCAAATGACAAAACGAATACAATACCATGTGTTGACAAAAAAAAATAAAAATACAATACCATGTTAACAGATAATTTATTATTAATTTTGTAAAATGGAAAAAGAGAAGAGAGAAATATACATACAAATTAATTTATACTCATAAAACTATATACTTATCCAATTTAATTACCTAAATGGTACTCCCTCTGTTCATAAAAAATCCATATTCTAGAAAAGTTTTTGTTTCAAAAAAATACATATTTTATATTTTCAATGTAATTTTGGTCAACTAATGATGAAAAATTGTGAAGTTCAAGAACATTAACCAATACCATGTGTTGACAAAAAAAAATAAAAATACAATACCATGTTAACAGATAATTTATTATTAATTTTGTAAAATGGAAAAAGAGAAGAGAGAAATATACATACAAATTAATTTATACTCATAAAACTATATACTTATCCAATTTAATTACCTAAATGGTACTCCCTCTGTTCATAAAAAATCCATATTCTAGAAAAGTTTTTGTTTCAAAAAAATACATATTTTATATTTTCAATGTAATTTTGGTCAACTAATGATGAAAAATTGTGAAGTTCAAGAACATTAACTGCATTTCTTAAAATCTTATTGGTTTAAAAATATAGAAAATATAAAATTACAAAAAACTATGTATTTATAGCTAAGTTTTAATATATTTTATTAAAAAGTGTAAAAATTCTAAAACATTGATCTTTTAGGAACGAAAAGAATATTTGTTAATGAATAAATGAAATTCTTACATTGATAGCTGAAAACAATATATAATGTTTTCGAAGGATTTGTTATTTCAAAATGTAAGATGTTTTTCCTTTTTATGTTAAACTTAATTTTATTAAAATTGTTTAATCAATTAAATTTTGCGGAAGATTTATAATTTATTAAATTTTTAAAAATTTATAACTGTAAAATACTTTATAGAGAAAATTAATTTCTTAATTTTTATGCATGCTTTAACTCAAAATTTCATTCATAATGAAACAAAGGGATATAAACTTATAAATTAAATAGATATGTACATAAAACGAGAGAAGAAAGCACTAATTTTTCAAGAACAATATTACAGTGTCGCTCTTATAAAATTATATAATTTTGAAGTGTATGGTTCATAATAAAACCAGGCCGTGTAAATCTCGCGTTGATGACTCAATGCTGCGTCACGTGAGATCTTGAAGTCTTAACCACTCACTGGGTTACAAGATCTCCGAATCAAACAAAATCGAGTTTAGTTTGTGTGAAAATGAGATAACAGAGGGACCACATAAATCAACAAAACAATTTTTACTGTTGAAATAACATAATCCATCTCCTAAAATTCCAAATGATTGTTTTTTTTTGAACTCAAATTCCAAATGATTGTTGCTTAATTAGTTAGCGCAGAACAAGCAATTGATATGATCGGTGCTGAAAAATGTATTTATAAACAAGATCGAATGATATAAATTAGTTCTTAGATGTAATCTTTTTATATTCTTTGCTGTCATGGATTCTGGTTAATTAGACTAAGATGATATGTGAACGTTTGCTGGGTTCTAGATTAACCTGCGGATGTGATAATAAAGATGTATTCCATAATGAGACAACGTATTGCTAAACACAGTACATACTACACGCTCATTAACCAAAAAACTCTCAGTTCTCAAAATAGTTTATCCTTGTCGTTAGTGATGGTATTGAGGGGCACATACCCACTTGAAGGGTGTGGGTTAACTGTTTGAACGGGATTCAGTCGACTAGAGTGAAAGAAGTCAGAAATGGGATGACTAAACACGTTTTATTAGATTCGAACTGAAAGGTTACAAGAGTCACAGGAAAGTGAGAGAACAACAAGATCAAAGAGATCGCTAAAACCCTAGATCTAGCCGCTTAGTGTGTAAAATCCGAAGTCCCCTTTCTTGTTGCTTCCTCTCCCCCTTTTATAGGTCTACTGTCCTTGATGCCCTAATTTCGTACCTCTTTGGGCCTTGATGCGAGAGGCCGAGTATACGGGCCTGGGAAAAGTTTCCTCCAAGCGGGGTACTTCGGGCCGGCTTACTCGACCGGCTAAAAGTACTCTAAGGTCGAGCTGACGTCTTTAGCCGCCGAGCCGACTAAACTAATCCAACTTGCTGGATTAGGGCCTGTTATTCGGTGGGCCTTGTGGAGGGATGCAATCCATCTCCTACAATAAGTCCCCCCCAGTTCACTTGTGAGCGACGTGGCGGTCTCAGTGAATTTGTGGGTCAGGTTTATTCGGATAGTAGGCTCTAATGCAAGAGATAATCCTTCCCGTTTAGTCGTCGGTGTGTGCTTTTAGTCGCATGATGTTCTGTAGGTGTCTCTAGTCGCTCCGAGTAGCGTTTGCCTTGACTCGCTTACTTGCCTCTCAGTCTTTATGATGAGATACAGTTTACTTGGGTGATAGATTATTTCGGATAAAACGACGGGGATCGGTTTTGCTGGTTAACCGGGGGCCGGTTTAAATCGAGACCAGGAATTGATTCCGGTCTGACAACCTGATTGAAAACCAGTTCAAGTGAGAAACTGAACCGTCGCGAGTAAGTTTGACTCTATCTCAGCGTCTTTTGGTCGATGATGCCCATAGGCTGATTCGTGGTGAAGGCGCGGATCGCGTCGAAGTCGAGAGCAGCGACGCATTTAGGCGGCCTTTGAGGCCCATTTAGGCCTTCGTAGACCTAATGATTGCACTTGGAAAACATGCTTTCATTTTTGCTATAAATGGGTTTCTCTCCTTTGCTTTCGCCTATCATCCTGGCGGGATCTTCGAGGAACTCTCTCCACTCCCGCCTGAATTACTTCGTGATCCGCGGGCTCAGTCGTGGAGGAATGTTTTCGATTCTTGCTCCTCTCACAAGACGGTGAAGGATTTGTTGAGGCGAAATGGAGGCGCCGGCGTTACATACATCATTCCTTCTAATGGGCAACGTCCTTGGTCGCCTCCAACTGGCTACCAGTGTGTCTACGAATCTTATTTTGGAGACCATACGAAACACTGGTTTCCGATTCCCCGACTGATCACCTCTTACGCATTTTGTCGAGACATTGCAATCTGTCAGTTGCTTAATGGGTCGCTGCGCATTGCGGTTATGCCGATGGTGATGGCAACGGTGATAGACGTGTCGATGAGTGTGAGAGTGTTCGAAGAGTTAACTTTCACGAAGGCGGAGCCGCATGGAATATTCTCAGTGAAGATGCGTTCGAGCTACAACGTCTTGACTGGGCATCCGAACAAGACGAAAGACTAGCAGCGCTCATATTTTTATATCAAGTCCGACGAGCATGCCTTCTCGGAGCCTCCTGGGGACGACTATCGCGTGCTATGGAATAAAACGCTTGGTAGATACTGTTTGTTATCGTCATGTCCTATTCGGGGATTCTAATCACGTGTTCCTTATTGTTGCAGTTCGCCACCCGAATACAATCGCATACCCGGAGAAATTCTTCGAGAGTGCCCAGGCGATCGCGGCTCACAGCCATCTCCGTTGGCCTGATCTTAGTCGGGAGTGGATAAGGCATCAAGAAGCTCGGATTACTAGAGGTGAGTTTGTTGATCTTTCACCGAGAAGTTTTATCAACAACTTATCTGCGCCGGCTTTATGTTTTTGTTGACTATTCAGTTTTTTGCACTTAATTGGGAGTCGAGGCTTCCTGTTGTACTCGGGCCCCGTAAGTCGCGCCTGTCCCTTTTTACTCGGAAACAGCAGAAGCTTCTGGACGAAGCTAGAAAGATGGACGGAGTTCCGGACCTGAGCGCGTTATTGAAGGGGAAGCTGCAATTGCTTTCGAAGAAATTAACTCCCGCTAATGTGCAAGGATCGACTAGTTCTGACGGTGGCGGAGCTTCCAAAGAGAGAGCACCTGGTTTAGTCGACGAGGGTGTTGGGGCAGAGCCTTCTGCTTCGAGTCCCAAAAAGAAAAAGAAGAGCAGGAAAGCCAAGAGGAAAGCAACTGATGAGGTTCCTCTTGAAGAGACCGCTTCTCTCGATGAAACTTCTGAGGGATTGGAAGCAAGGAAGAAAAAGGGAGGAAGGAAGAGGCCTTACGAAGGGGCTACTTCCTCTGTTGATCAAGAAGAGGCGCCGACAGTAGGATGAGAAGGTGCTACAGAGGATCTCGTCGAGACAGACCCGTCCGAGGCGGTGCCTGAGGATCGTCCCAGAAAGAAGAAGAAGAAGAAGTCTATCGAAGCGGAGCCACGTCCTTCTGATGTTGAGGCGACCCTGGTCGATGTCGCCACAAGAGGTGGCGTTTCTCCCGAAACTCCTCTGGAGAAGAAGAGAAAGGTCTCAACGCGAGGGAGTGGTTCTGGGAGTGATCCTGCTGCGAGCGAGAGGTCTGCTCCTGATGCGTCTGCGAGATAAGGTTCTCGTTCTGAAGGTTCTATTGTGAAGAGGGGGAGAATCGAGTTCCCCGACCAAGGCCAGTTTCCTTATGACGAGGCAACTCCCCTGATCCTTAATCCCCTTAGATGCGCGGAACTGACGCGCCAAATTCGTGGTGGGACGAAAGAGATGCCGCAACTGGAGGATTTTTACTTCAAGAATGAATACGTTGACGCTGCTTCTTCGAGAGTGTGGGTATCTGCGCTACCTTTCATCATTTATTTCCTTTGATTTATTAGGTTCATCCATCTCACTTAGTCCATGTTTATCGTTCCGCAGAGTGACGGGAGCATGAACTACCTTGTTGAGAAGTACGACAGTGCTCTGAAGCAGACGATGATCCAGTTGGGACCTTCAGAGAAGCTTGCTCAAGCGAGGTTGAAGGCCATTGAGAGAGTAAGGGCGGATCATAAGAAGGCTAACGAGAAGGCTGCGAAGGAGAAAGAAATTCTTCGAGTGAAGTTCGAAGAGCTGGAGGGTAAGCTCAAATCCGCCAGCGCGGCGAAGAAAGAGCTTGCCCGAGAGAACACTCGTTTGGAGCAAGCGGCTGCGACCCTTGAGAAGGAGAAGACTGAGCTACTCGAAGAAAGGGATGCTGCAGTAGAGAAATTGATTGGAGAGAGGCAACGCTTGAGGGACTCCCGGGGGTTGGAGGTTACTCGCGAGATGGAAAGGGTCGAAGCTGCTATGGTCGAGAAGGCAAATCGCTGCTTTGGTCGCGTGCGCGACCATTTTACTCGCTTGGACGCCTTTGGGAAAGTGAAGAACCTGTACGGTCAAAT
>NC_027752.1:20474369-20475335 GCF_000695525.1 Brassica oleracea var. oleracea
GACGTCTTTGCTGAGCAGGAGAAACTCTATGAGGCGGAGGCTACGAAACTTTGTGTAGGTCTGCTATCTGATAGCGACCTCACTCTTTCTCCGCTGGTTCTTCCTTCTCGTTTCGTCGAGGACAGGTTTAGAGCGTCGTTTGATCCTTATGGGTCGAACGTAATTTTGATCAGACCGGAGACGGTTTCTCAGCTCATTAGCTCGCTCGAGATTACCGAGGAGCCATCAGAGGAGCCATTGGTTGATGTCACGTCGGTCCCTGCTGAGCACGTCGAGGTCCCGGAGGGAGGTGGTCTTGATGAACGTCCAGAGAACGAGAACCTGAAGGAGGTCCCCGGAAAGGACAACCTTAAGACATGCGACACTCCGGTTCGAGAGGAAGAGACCAAGAACGTGGGCATCGAGGATCCTGTCCTCGTCTCGGATTCTTCCTCTGAAGGACGAGAAGAGGAAGAGGAAGAAGATGATAGAGCCGAGGAGACGTCGCCGCCGCAGCCTGTCGAGGAAGAGACGACCAACGAAGTCGGGAATAGAGATGTTCCCCCGCCTCATGTTGTGGACTCTCTTGTCCCTGTTCCTACTCGGGTGGAAGACCCGACTGCTGCCGCTACTGAAGACTCAGTTGGTCCTCCTGCTCTTGGGACGCCAGAGGAGGAAGATCAAGATTCTGTGCCTTAACGCTTTGCCTATGTTGTGTTTCTTTGTACTTTTTGTGTTTGTGGTCTTGATAGACCATGTTGTTGTATGACTAGACATACTTTCATTTTTTCGGTAAGTCGCTGTTTCAAGCAGACTTTAGATTTGTGGGTTGTTGTGTTCCTTATCTGTACTTGCAACTTGTCTAAGTAAATTTCAGTTATCTTTAGAGTCTCGCGATATATTCGCTTAGAAACAATAGATTCCTGACCTTTGGCTTTTGCAAATAGATAATGACAAAACCCGCTAAGGGACTTTGTTCAGCTCTTG
>NC_027752.1:20475560-20478038 GCF_000695525.1 Brassica oleracea var. oleracea
GTTGGGTCCTTAGGCTAAGTGTCTGATCAGGACATAGCTAGGAAATGAAACGTGAGTGTCCGCGTAGCTCCTGCCGGAGATACGGGAGCCGTTGGGTTCGACAATCGGTATTTACTCGATCGATGTCGAAACAAAGAACACGATTTTGACTTTGGTTTTGTTACAGCTGGACCGGTTAAGGCTGCCTACGTACCTCGGTTGAGGATCAAGCCATTCGTAGTTCGTTTTTCCCGAGTGAAAGTGCCCGTTGGAAGCGCATTTACTCGGTCGAGTAGAAGTGACCGCGGAGGTGCATCTACTCGGTTTTTTTTTTTTTTTTTATGTCCCTACGAGTAGAAAAGTCGTAGATGCATTGAGTTCCAAGCTCGAGGCACTTCTTCTCCGCGTGGCGTTTAAAGTCGGTAGACGCCTGGTTTCACAACTTTGATGATTTTGTAAGGTCCTTCCCACCTAGCGCCGAGTTTACCGGAGTTCAGCTCCTTAGTGTTCTCGAACACTTTGTGCATGACAAGGTCACCGAGTTCAAGGGGTCGGGCTCGGACCTTTTTGTTGTAGTAACTCTCTATCTGATGTTGATAGTTTTGGATTCGTAGCAGAGCTTGGTCCCGTCAATCTTCAATTTCGTCGAGGGCATCAAGCAGCATCTCCTTGTTGAGTTCGACGTACTGGGGCATTTTCGAACGTCGAAGGCTTGAAACGTTAACTTCTGCGGGAGCCATAGCCTCGACACCGTATGCAAGAGAGAAAGGTGTCGATTTGGTCGACCCTCTTGGTGTGTGCTCCATAGAACTCCGTCGAGTTCGTCGGCCCAATAACCCTTTTTCAGGTCTAAACGTTTCTTAATGCCGTCGATGATGAGCTTGTTGGAAGATTCCGCTTGGCCGTTTCCCTGCGGGTAACGAGGGGTGGAAGGGCTTAATCGAATGTTCCATTTGCTGCAGAACTCTTTGAAGTTGCATGACATGAACTGTGATCCATTATCACTAACGATTTCATACGGTAGACCGTGGCGGCAGATAATGTTTTTCCAGACGAAACCACGGACTTCTTTGTCTGTGACTTGAGCGTAGGCTTCAGCTTCGATCCATTTGGTGAAGTAATCAGTGAGGACGAGAATGAAACGCCGCTGGCGGGAGCAGGGAAGAGGTCCTATAATATCCATTGCCCATCGCATAAGCGGGTACGGCGCGATCGTCGTTCGTAATATTTCAGTTGGACAATGGATGCTTGGTGCGTGCCGTTGGCATTTGTCGCAGCTTCTAGCGTAGGACTCGCAATCTGCGTTCATCGTCGGCCAGAAAAAGCCTAGGCTTCTCACTTTGATCGTTAATGCTCGTCCGCCCGAATGGTTTTCTCCAGTGCCTTCATGCGTTTCGGCCATAACCCTGACCGTTTCATCACCATGGATACATTTGAGGAGTACTTTACTCGCAGTCCATCGATTGAGTTCTGCGTCTAGGATGACATAATGGGCACTGCGTGTTTTTAGTCGGCGGGCTGCCCATTTCTCGGTTGGAAGTTCCACCTTTGAGAGATAGTCGATGAACTAAGTTCTCCAGTCAAGGCCGAATCTATCAGTATCGAGCGTGTCGGTTTGGTGACTGGGGCTATGATGATGGTTTGGTCCATCGAGATATCGATTCTCGGCTTCTCAATGCGGTGTATTGGAATGGTTCGCTTAACTTGGTCCCGAAGCTTGCTTCCAAGGGCTGCGAGGGCGTCGGCCTAAACGTTTTCACCTCTGGGAACTTTGACGAGTTCGAAGAATTCGAACTCTGCGGCTAAGCCTTGTACTATCTTGAGGTAGGCGTCCATGCGATCGTTGCGGGCGTCGTAGTCACCGCTAAACTGACTGGCGACTATCTGCGAGTCGCAGTAGGCGCTTAGGCGTTTGGCCTTGACAGCTTTTGCTAAGCGGAGTCCAGCGATCAAAGATTTGTATTCTGCTTGGTTGTTCGAGGCTGGAAAGCCGAACCTAAAAGACTGTCTGATCAGTTCTCCGGTCGGGGACTGTAGTTGAACTCCGGCACCTGCGCCCGTGTTAGTCGAAGATCCGTCGACATGCAATGTCCAGTTTGGGGTTGGGAGTGTGAGATCTTGCTCCAATTCTGGGGCCAATTCGACTAAGAAGTCAGCAAGAACCTGAGATTTCGCTGCGGTTCTGTTCTTGTAAGTGATATCAAGCTCACCGAGTTCGATAGCCCACTTCGTTAGTCTTCCGGACCTGTTTGTATTTTGGAGGATCGTTCGGAGGGGCTGGTCGGTTAATACTTCCACCGAATGTGACTGAAAGTGTGGGTGAAGCTTTCTCGCCGCTTCGACGACCGTCAGCGCCATCTTCTCCAGGGTTGGGTATCGCGTTTCTGGTCCGGTCATGCGCCTGCTTGTGTAGAAGATTGGCTTTTGCTCACCTCAGTCATCTTTTATCAGAACGCTGCTGACTGCTGCTTGCGACGTAAAGAGATAGAACGTCGCCGA
>NC_027752.1:20478137-20478592 GCF_000695525.1 Brassica oleracea var. oleracea
AGATCGTAGAATGGCAAGCATTTGTCGGTGGATCTGGAGATGAACCGATTGAGTGCAGCTATCCTACCCGTAAGCCGTCATGCTTCTCTACTATTTTTTGGGCTTGGGAGGTTCAGGACCGCGGATATCTGCTTCGGGTTGGCTTCGATCCCCCGCTGCGTGACTATGTACCCAAGGAACTCGCCTGAGGAAACCCCGAACGTACACTTTGCTGGGTTCAGTTTCATGCCGTATTTGTTGAAATTTTCGAAGCAATCTTGCAAATGATGGAGGTGATCAGCGGCGTGTAGCGACTTGACAAGCATGTCATCGATGTATACTTCCATGGTGACGGCCAGCTTATCTGCGAACATTTTGTTCACAAGACATTGGTAGGTTGCTCCTGCGTTCTTCAAACCGAATGGCATGACCTTATAGCAGTAGGTTCCTCTATCTGTGATAAAGGCCGTCTTTTC